>NW_007259946.1:292744-358089 GCF_000164805.1 Carlito syrichta | reverse complement strand
CTGGCCACCGCACTCCAGTCTGGGTGACAGAGTAAGACTCCGACTCAAAAAAAAAAAAAAAACTGGAAAAAAAGATTACTTGCAACTTTTCTTTTTTCTTTTCAGTGGAGTCTCATGCTTTCACCCAGGCTGGAGTGCGGTGGCACGCGTGCAGTGGCACGCTCACAGCCACTGCAGCCTCTGCTTCTGGGCTCAGGCAATCCTTCTGCCTCAGCCTTCCAAGCAGCTGGAACTATAGGCATGCGCCACCACACCGGGCTAATTTTTTGATTTACTGTAGAGACTCGGTCTCACCAAGTTGCCCAGGCTGGTCTCAAAACCCTGGGCTCAGGCAATCCTCTCGCCTCTGCCTCCCAAAGTGCTGGGATCACAGGTTTGAGCTACCATGCCCAGCCAACTTTCATCAAAAACAAAACTTTTAAAAAGAGCTTCTAAAATTAAAGAATATAAAAGATCAATAACCTGATAGAAAAATCGACAAGTGACTTAATCAGACATATGGGTTAGGAAAAGAAATAGCAGAATAAAAGATTACAGGCTCAGCCTGTAATCCCAGCACTTTTGGGGGGCCAAGGCGAGTGATTGCCTGAGCCCATGGGTTCGAGACCAGCCCGAGCAACTGCGTGAGAACTCATCTCTACAATAAATAAACAATTAGCCGGGCGTGGTAGCACACACCTGTAGTTCCGGCTACTTGGAAGGCTGAGGCGGAAGGATCGCCAGGGCCCAGCAGGTTGACACTGGGGTGGCCGTGAGTGTGCCACTGCACTCCGGTCTGGGCGACAAAGTGAGACTCCAACTCCAAGAAAAAAGAAAACAATGAAAAAGACAGAAACAATAACTAGAAGGGCAGATATCAAGAATAGGCATGGGCAGGGGGAGGGTGGTGGTCAGCAATATAAAAAATGGCAGAGGACTCTACATGGAAAGGGTAGAAAAAAGTTCACTAGATTTGGTGCCTTGGGAAGTCACTGAAAACCTCCTACTATATAATTCAGAACAAAACATTTTAGAGATTAAGAGCAACCTCAAGTTAATTCAGCCTAATACACTCTCTATCTTTTCTTGGTATAAATAAAGCCAAAGAAGCCAGGCTCGGTGGCTCAGCCTGTAATCTCGCGCCTTTGGGAGGCTGAGGTGAGTGGATTGCCTGAGCCCATGGGTTCGAGACCCGCCTGGGCAGCGAGACCTCATCTCTACAATAAATCTAAAAATCAGCTGGGCGTGGTAGCGCATGCCTGTAATTCCAGCTACTCAGAAGGCTGAGGTGGAAGGATCACTGGAGCCCAGCAGGTCGAGCCTGCAGTGGCCGGGAGCAGCCACTGCACTCCAGTCTGGGCAACAGAGTGAGACTCCAACTCACAAAAAAAAATAAAATAAAATAAAGCCAAAGAAATGTTAAGAGGATGGCCTAAAGTCACGTAGCTAGCTATAAGATTTTAGACTCGAATGCGCTCATTTTCACAATAGCAACTACCTACTTCGTAGAAAGCATGAAAGCCAGAATGCAGGATTATATTGTATCTCCTGAAAAACTTTTTGCTATTCATTCCCCTACACCTTGTCCATTCTCGTGATGAACAATGATAAAATAAGTAAGCATGCCTTATTTTCTGCATTTCACTGTTGGAGAAACTGAGGTTCAATAAGCTTAACCGCTTTGGTCACAGATATACAATAAATATACTGGGAAAGTCAGGTACTGACAATGTGGTCTCATTTTGCTTTGCCAATGTAACTCTCAGCATTACTTTCTTCTCAGAGAAGAGGAAATGAGATCAAAACAAAGGCTTAAGGCAAAATGCCTTTTTACCCCAACTTCCTCATTGAAACCAAATATCAAAGAATCACACACAGCAGCAAAGACTTTGAAACCTCTACCAAGTTGTCAAAACCTTCATGATAAACACTATTTCCAAAGACCAAAGTGCCTTGTCTGAACCACAGAAACATTCTGGTCCTTGAGTAAAAATGATCTTTACCTAGTCACTGACTATATCTAGAACTCCCACCTTTAACATAGCGGAGCCATAGCCTATTGGTATGCATTATTCTGCCACCTTCAGGTTGATCTGGTCAGTCACAGAAGATGAGATGAGAGGGAAAGAGCCTCATAGGGCTTATCCTTGCAGTAACTAATGAGACTAATGAAATACAGTAGTATACAAAGTTGATGCTGATTTACTCAAGTAGCAGACAGTTTCCTATTATAAAATGTATTCTGGAGAAGGCAATCCTATGCTCATAAGTGCCCAATAAAAATAGGAAACTTGTCTATTCCTACCTCCCCACACAAAAACTGAAGTCTTCCAGAGACTTTATAGAGTTGAAAGAAGAAATACTGCCTATATACCATAAGGTCTCAGATCACAAAGCTATTCCCTCGACCATGTCCTTTTCTTTCCCAGTTTATCCTGCACTAAACAAAACTGTCTGGAATTCATTCTTTAAAGGTTTATTTATGGTACATAGAGACTGTTTATGTGAAGCCGGGTATTTGCCTATTTCCCTCTTGGGACGATGTTTAAAACTACAGGGATATTTCCCTCTCTGGCACTTTCTGAAATACAATTAACAATACTGGATCTTTTTCCCTTTTAACAAATCTGGTTTTTATTTAGGGAGGGGAGGAAAAAAGTAAAGGGTCTGAAGTTTCCCAACAAATTATTTCAAGCCTTTGAGAAGACAGTTTTAGGCTTTTTAAATAGTGTCTTTGTTTGAAATTCCCCCTAACGCCCCCCCCCCACTCTGACCATTAAAATGTGGGTTTTCTTCCAAACTAGATTGCTCAATTAAAGCCCTTCTTTTGTAATACCCCAATGCTCTAAATGGAAAAAGAACTGCTGTAGGCCACCTTGTGAAAACTTTTAAAGGTTCCTGGCCACTTTTGATCTTTAAAAAAAAAATTCAAAACACTGATAAACTACCTGGCATTTTCAACATTACTACGCCACTCTCACACACGCAAACTTGGGAGAATGATGGAGAGAGCGGGAGTAGGGGAGGAACGCGGTGCTGTCATCTCTGCGTTTGTGAAGTGGGACTATCATTTCCCCCTTCTTCCATCACAGAGTAAGGAATTCAGTTGAGATAGCAGACGTGAAACTGCTTTGAGTCCTTTTAAACAGACACTATATCAGGCAACAATGTACCCTCACTGTAAACCTGAAGAGACTTCCCTCTGAGATTTCTGACAGCCTCACTTCGGGCCTGGAGTCAGGAGAATCAAGATAATTATTCCTTCAATACCAAAGACATGGCTTACCTTTTAGTCAGACTGTCGTGATTCCTGCTCAGGGAGAGACCTCCATTTTCTAAGCGCACACTTTTAGTCATTACATATTCATCTAAAAGAGCATATTGCCCTCTCTAAGAGCTACTAATAAAGGCATATTACTCTGTTAGAAAACTCTTTGAATAAATGACATTACTTTATGAGTCCCAGACTCCACCAGGAGAACTCAAGACACAGTAAAATGGTGCCTTCCACAAGCTGAGAATTTAACTCTGAAGTCCCAATTCCCAGTGCCCTGTTGGAAACGTGAACTTACTGCACTCAGTATGCCCCCCACACACCTCGTAACATCGCTGCTCCATTTAATTTGTTTAACAATGATTTGAAAAATGCCTTGAAAATGTTCCTTCAATACAGTGCCAGATGAAACATTCAACTTAAATGACTTCCAGTTTACTGTACGCAGGGTGCACGCACATGCCTCAGTACCCTGCAACTGGGGGCTGGAACTACCTCAGTTGCAGAACCTCAGACTGCTTTTGTCAGTCTGGCAAGTTTTCTTCTGGGAGCAATTTGAAAGAAATAGTTAGGTGTCTATGTTTCTTAATAAGATGATTTTAAAAACAACAAGCCCTCAATTCTCAGGAAATGCTTAGCATGGGTGTGCTGGGTGAGTGCCAAGTGTTCTGGGGGAAGATATACTTTATCAAACAAACCCATTCCAGAGGTCACATAAGTCAAGTGGATACTTGTGGATATTAGCAAGATAGTGGCTTTCCCATGGTTTTCCCCTCACTCCCATGCTAACTATAAGTATCTTCAATCTCCTGGGAAACATGAAATTAAAGCACATCAAGTCTGTTGGGCAGGGAGGAGAGAAGGGTGCTGGCTGCTCTAGGGATGGCCGCAGGAATGCTTCCTGCTTGTGGGCTTCTGACCAGCACTCCCAGCTGCACGTCCCCAGTCTGTCACCCCAGTGAAACAGTCACCCACCCTACTCTTACCCAAATAGGATCTGATGCTGACCAGACTACTGTCTCTTTACCTATAAGTCTGTTTTGGAAGCTGTGAGTTAGCAGACCATAGGTCTCATGAGGTCCACACATGTGCTTTGTTAGGCCCACAAGGTTTAAAAAAAAAAAAAATTGAATTGGTTGCCAACTTTTAAAACCAGGAGATTCCACATAAAAAAAAATCCAGATTTTCGGTTTCTCTTTAAAAATCTGAAGATATGGCAACCCTGGGTTCACATTCCCCCATGACAACCATCGGTTGGAACCGAGCTGCGACTGTCCCTTCAGATGGAGCACGCTCAGTCTGCCATGGCCCCGCCACTCTGTCCCCTCGCATCTCTAGATTTACTCCTTACCTGCTCATATCTCTGGCTGTCCCTGCTCAGCAAGAGACCATCTTGCAGCATCTTAGAGGAGGAAGCCAGGGTAGTGGGAAAGGAGCTTACACTAGTGGATAGTGGGAAGATGGAGGTATTAGTAACCATCATCAAGTGCAACAGAGGAAAGAACTAGAACCCATGGGCACAAGTTGCAAGAAGGTAGATTTTGACTCAAACTAAGGAAAGACTTTCCAGCAATCATCTGGTTGTACTCATGCTCTTATTACTACTAGCTACATAGGCTTGAGTAACAAAACACTTGGAACTTCAATTTCCCTGTCTACCGAGCAAGGGTATCATTGAGGACTCACAGGCCCCAAATTCTCTGATTCCTTATCTTCTAGGCAGCAGCATAGTATAGTGGGGGGAAAAATAGACTTTAGAGTCAGACAGCCTTGAATTTGAATCGCAGCCCTCTCGCTTACTTAAAATATATTGTGTTGCGAAAATGAACATCGCTTACTTAAAATATATTTTGTTGCTGAAAATGAACACAGTGTTCAGGTTGTATCTATTAAGTTATCAAGACAGTTTGTAGAAGTGTTACATCCTGATACAGTGGTAGAGAGGCCACATCCCAATGGGTTTGTGGGTTGAGTCTACTTTAAAGGTGGCAGAACATTTCCTACTGACAATCATTCAAGAAGAGGTAGATACTTAGGAGAAAGAACTAGGAGGGCAGACAAGTCTTCGGCACAAAAGGAAGATAACTGTCTTGATTTTGGGTTTTCTCTTGAGTCTGGGAGCAACCTTGGCAAAAGACTTTTATCTCACTGAGGTAAGCCAGGAGCTCAACAGAGCAGATAGGTTTTACACAATTCCCTGTTTTATTATCTCGAGTTTCTCCTTGATCTTTAGCAAAGTCATAGTCAAACATAAAACAAAGACAAGTATATGAGAGTCCATAAGCCTTCTAGAAAAGAAAACTTGTAAAAATATCTGCTATGAGCCGGGCTCGGTGGCTCAGCCTGTAATCCCGCGCCTTTGGGAGGCTGAGGTGAGTGGATTGCCTGAGCCCACGGGTTCGAGACCCGCCTGGGCAGGCGAGACCTCATCTCTACAATAAATCAAAAAATCAGCCGGGCGTGGTAGCGCGCGCTTCTAATTCTGGCTACTTGGAAGGCTGAGGCAGAAGGATCACCAGAGCCCAGCGTGTCGAGGTTGCGGTGGCCGGGAGCGGCCACTGCACTCCAGTCTGGGCGACCGAGTGAGACTCCAACTCAAAAAAAAAAAAAAAAATCTGCTATGAATGATGATGATGAGGGACAGAAAAAGCAAACAGTAAACACATTAATTCTTTCCAAAGAAAAGTCATTTAAAAAAACGTATCCAGACATCAGCTCACCTTAAGATCCAATGGTAGCTTGTTGGAGGTGAACACACTTAGCTTGATCTGGGGAATGCTGATTTTAAGGTTTTCAAAGTAGTATCGAACTGGTGTTCCACCTTGTTCAACTGTCTTTTCATGGAGATTTTCATCGTACTTTTCCACCTCTGGTACAAAGGCAGAAGTGAAAAAAAAAAAAAGTTTCCTTAGCCTCATGACTCAAATACTTGTATCTACACTGAGAAAGTTCATCAAAAAAAATTTACATTACATCTATCAGGCTCATTTAGTTTTTGAACATTTGGTAAAGTGTATAGTATCCTGATGTCATTTCTTTGTAAACGCAGATCTATTTTGTGTTGTTTATCAAAAGAGTAGACTAGCTTAATCTTTTAACTTGTGACTCTATACCATCTAGCAGATGTCATCTTTGGAAAAATAATCCAGGTGGGAAAGCCAAAGATCACAGGTGTGTTTGCTGGCAATAGTTTCTAGAAACTATTGTTGTTGATGTTATTGTTATTATCAATGACTCAGATTATCTAATTTATTTTCATAAGATGATATCCAAATAAGAATTTGGAATGCAGTGTAAATGAATCATAATGAACAATATCACCAATTAAATATAAATCTGAATGAAACATAAACCTGAAAAAGAATCAGGCTGCAGACTATAAAGAGCTCACATCACTACAAGCAGCACGCTCTCTCCCAAACGGTAGATATACATTTAAGTAGGACACTCAAGGCAGAATTTTTAATTGCCATCCCATGAAATAAAAGGATTAACACAGGATAAAACAAAGCAATGTGCTCTTTGCACCTGATGCTGCACCCACATCCAGCTGGGCAGCCTATCTCCCCTTGGCTTCATGTGCCTTAGAAATAAAACCAGAGAGCATGCACATACATACTTCAGTTCTACTACAGAAAAAGGATCCTGCAATAGAGACCTGCCTATCTATGCTCAGGAAAGAGGAGCAGTTGTAGAGAGCATGGCAGCTAGTCTAAGGAGCAACATGACTAGGCTTGTGATCTGAGGGCTGCATGCAGGCTTGGTCCTATTGGCACTAGTGACAAAGGACCAGAAATATGGAAAGCAACCTCTTCATCAGCTCTCACTCCAACAGAAGGCAGACAAGGATTTTACAAAAGTATAAATCCACTATACAATGCTTGGAGAAAAATTTATTAGAGCAAATTATAAGGAAACATACAAGAAAAGCATGTCCAATCAAATTTAAAGTAAAATTTTATGGGAAGGTACCAAAATAGAAAGGCTACCTGGCAGGCAGGCTCCCAAGTGGCTGTCTGAATACAAATAAACACTGGCATTCCAACCCGAAGTGGAAAACACAGCATTAAACAGACAGGATCTTGCTCTTGATCCCAAATACTCTTAAAGCTTAAATTCTAAATTTGGGATAAAAAGAACAAAATATTTTTCTTGCATTGTGTGTATGTATGTACATATGTACACACATTCCCATGATTTTTTTTTTCTCTAGCCAACACAGGCAGATAAAATAAAAGTCTTTTTCTTATCATTTATTCAGGCTCAATATTTAGTTTAGGCTTTGAAAGACTGACCACTATTGACTTCTTTTTAAGCTGTATAATTAGCCCTGAAAAGTTCATCTAAAAGCAGGAGAAAGGGGCATGATGAAGAATCTAAAATAAAGACAAAGATAAAATTATTTCTGCAGCACTGCTGGAATTTTTTGGTTTTTCAAAAATAGCTTATCTTACTCCCATCTTAAAAAAAAAAAGTAAAGCAACTAGAAACCTTTGTAATTACATTAAGGCATGGGGTATGGATGTCAAAAGTTAACGAATTGAGGTTAGTCAATTTTATTTTCTCAACTAAACCAAAGGAACTGCCAATGGGATTTCTGATTCTTGGCCCTGAGTCTGTTTAGCAAACAAAGGTTAGAAAACAAAGTGGTTTGCTAAATGATTAACATCATTTTTGTTATCCTAGAGCAGATGAATTAAAAAAAAAATGCAAAACAAACAGGAATAGTATATTGCTTCCCAAAGGCTCACCTCTGGATATTCCAAGATACCAAAGATCCTCTGAGTAGCTGCCTTAGTTCACAGATATAACTCAGACAAGTAACACTTTGAAAGAGAACAGCTGAAGCACAAACTTTAGCTTCCTAGCTCTGGATGAGAAGTAAAAAGGGAGCTTGTCAGGCATCCAGGGCTATGTATTTTAACAAACAGACTGAAAATTATGAAATAAAAAGATTAATCCTTGGGCCAATTCTCAGATACAAATGTAGAACATTCAACATTACCTGATTCTGCTTGGTCATAGCCAAAGAAACTTAGCAGTTTCAGGAGCAGTTTCTCCTCAATTTGCACTGTGAATCTCTGAGCTGTGATCATCAGGTGCTAGACAGAAAGGAATTCTGATTTACAGTTTGAACGCCATAAGGAACTTTCATCTGTGCCATTAAGAAGGCCCCAAAGGCATAGTATGGTTTATTTCCTCATGTGACTTTATAACCATATGCCAAATTATTTCTGGCTTATCTCTCTATACACTGTTATAATTAACTAAAAACTCCAGAAGATGTTTAGTAGACATTTCACTACCCTATTGTTTGGTTCCTGGGTACTTGGGTCTTGTTAGGATCACAGCTTCAGATGCACTATGGCAGATGAATGGGTTGGTGCTGTGCTCAGAGGGACAGCAGCTAGTTTAAGAAGGAGCATGATAGGGCTTGTGACCTGAGGCATGCATGGGGATCAGAAAGGGGAGAAGCAACCTCTTCTTTGGATCCTACTTTTCCAGAATTTGTTGTTAGAAAAGCTAGTTTGTACATGAAGATTTCTCTGAGAAAGAGTTTATAACTTTTGAACTATTTGCTTTCAGTAAACAGTGTGCTAATTTATGTAGCAATGTGTCTCTCCCAAGGTCAGACCCATCACAGTCCTTTCCCAGTATCTCAGGATTATTTTATTTTTAATAACAGATCTGGATCGTGCCTGTTCCTGACCAATTTAGAAGATGCTACACTTTACTACAGAGACTTCATACAGACTCTGGCCCCTATGGATTTAGTACTATCAAACTATCACCTGCAAGGTCACTGAAAACACAACTGAGAATATAAAGTGCCAAGAGAAGCAGTTCCTGTAAATTTCCCTAAACAATCAGCTCAGTCCCATGTCGCCTAACCCTAAAAACATCAGCACCCTGTACTGCGACTCTGAGACCTGGCTGTAAGAGAACACATCAACCTTCCAGCACAGTATCGCCCCACATGCCTCCCCCAGTAGCCCACCTTGTAGATGTTGGTCAGCGCACTCTTATTGGGGTACTTCACCGCATTGACTTGCACGGCAGGGCCAGTCTCGATGATCTCATTCTCATTGCTCAGGGGAGTCACATAGAGCATGAAGGGCTGAGTAGTCCCAATGAGCTGATTGTCCACCTAGGCCATGAAAAAGCAGCAAAGCAGAAACAAACACAGACAAGCTGTTAGGTCTTCATGTTTACCCTTGAGTGGTGCTCACAGTGTGCAGGGTAATCAGAAAGCACCCTTGCCATTTCACTCTGGCTCAACATCAGCTCATTATGACCAGTCATCATGAAAGCAGTGATCATGAAAATAGAGTCTATACTTTGTTAGGTGAGTGCTTCACTAAGAGAATAGGCTTTAATTTTTCTCACCACAAAAATGAACAGTACGTGAGGGTGACACATATTAGCTCAATTTAACCACACTTTATCATACACGTATTTCAAAGCATCATGTTTTACACAACGAATACACACAATTTTTATTTGTCAATTAAAACATTAGTGAATGAACTGAAAATAAAATTTTTAATTAAAAAACAAACAGGTGAATACTATGTGCCAACCATAGTACCAAATATGCTAGCCACTTCCTACGCATTATTTCAAAAGTCACATGATACCTATGTGTTATTAGACTAAGGGTCTAATAATGACCACCACCTCATGAACACTGTCCTCATTTTACAGATAAAGCAGCTGAGGAGAGAGGCTCTTGCTTAAGGTCACACAGCTGGTCAATGGCAGAACTAGACCTTGAATCCAGGTCTGTATGACACCAAACCCAGTGCTCTTCATCACTGTTATGGATGCTTCTCTCTTGCTCCAAATAACTGAAGAAAATTTAAATTAGAAAGCCAGTAGCTCACATAACAGTCCTCTATCCTAAAGTCATCAGGATAGAAACAATGAAGTCAGTGGCCTTAGGGACTGACTACTCTGAATAGCCCACCACCACCGTCATGGAAGGACACTCTGGAAGGACACTCGCTACTCTCAGGTGTGTATGGATGCCCGGAGGTTCCCTGCAGGAAGCAGCCATCTTCACTTTCTGCTTTCCACCAGAGGTCACCACCAGGAAGAGGAGAGGGGAGAGGTCATCTGCTGGATACCCCCATGAGACTACCTGTAGCACTTTCTACATACCACCTAACATATCGCTTCCTAAAACTGTAAAGGCTAAGTGTTATTCCTCTCCATTTTATAAACAAGTAAACAGAAGCATAGAGAATTTAAATTACCTTCCCACATTCACATAGCTAGTAAAGGGATTCAAATGCAGATATCTTTGTCACCAAATCCTCTGACCTTTCCATTGTACCAACAGATTTCCACAACCATTTTGTGGAAACGGTGCTGATTTTCCTTCTGTAGGTTCCCAGAGCAGGGATAAGGGATAAGGAGGACACTTGGAGTGCCTTTTCCTACTTCTATTCTTGTCCCCTACAAAGTAATCTTCCAAAAAAATAAATATCAAGCCACAGACCTCCTCTGTTTTCTCTTCAGTAGTGACTCTTTCTCTTCTCACCACAGCCTCCAAGGCCTGCATGATCTGGCTGCTTCCACATTTCCCAACTTCATCACACAGCACCCTCCTCCAGACTTGGTGCCATCCCCTTACGAGCCTGCTTACTGCTTCTCAAATATGGGCAAGTCCCTCTTTCCTCAGGGTCTCTGAGTTTTCCTTTATCCATCTCCTATGGTTTGCTCATTCTCTTCCTTAAAGTTTCAGTTCAGCTCTCACTCCCTCAGGAAAATTGTTCCAAGCTGCTTTGTCTAAGGTAGTATCTTATCTAAAGTAGTCCACTTTTATAACAATTATCAGAGGATGTCATTATTTGTTTGCTTGTTTATTTATTAGCCGACTTGCTCCCTAGTTAGCTCAAGAAGAACAAAGGCCACATCTTTTTAGTTACAACTGGGTCTCCAGAGCCTAGTCCAGTGTCTGACATACAGCTGATGCTTAGGAAGAATTTACTGAATGAATAAAACGTTTCCATCTCATCTAATACATGAAATGACAGCGAAGATCTTGCCTATTCTGCCCTCTCCTTTGCTTTTTCTCTAAACACATCTGATACAAGGCATACTAACTGAGAATTAATAATCCTAGTTTTATTCTCCCAATTAGCTTTGATGCTCCCTAAGGACAGGACCTATGTTTTATATTTTAAAAAATCATCACAGTACTATAACCAGAGGAAATCCTCAAATCTGTTTATTTTCTATGATCTGTAGCACACACCAAATCAACAGGCATTATAGTCAAAAGAATTTCTTTAACATACAAAGTTAAACTGATGAACAGCAAAAGGCTCCTCAGATCTTCTGGATAAGGTCAAAAAAAGCAGGACAAAGAAAAAGCTGCAAGATATTGACTTTCTGTCCACAAATAGGATGTATTAGTCTGAATCCTTTGCTATTGTGATATAAGATAAAAGAAAAAACTCTTCTGAAAAGAGGTTTCAGCATTGACAATCTGGAGCGAACTGAATGACATGTCAAAGAAGCAGAAGAGACCCAGCCATGAGGAGCACACTGTACACTCCCAGTAGGACTGCAGGCTGCCTGCTTGAGGAAAGAACAAGTTGGGTCCTTCTTTTGGAAATGTTTACCAGGAACTAGATTCCAGGACATATTTAAATATTGGTGGAAGGTGGAAAGAAGGGTTCCAAGTATGACGTTACAAAGAGATTATGGAGTTGTTTTCACAGCATGTTAACAGATTTCTGCTAGAAATTGTCAAAATCAACTTTTTCAGAACTCAGAAAGTTAACTAAAAGGCATGCAACAATCCAAGGAGCATTGATTCAAGAAAAGCAGCAAGAACTTGGTAAGAATGGCAAGCTCTGGGGCCTTTTAATCTGTCCTATTTCCATGATTGTCTCCCCATCTCCACAGTAGCGGTGAAAACAGGGCAGCCCTGTGCCACTGGAGGAGCCAGAGAGAACCACAACTCTCCTGGAGCCCCATGCCCAAAGACTGTCAGTATTTGGCTTGTCAGGCATCTCTCTCATTTCTGGCATTGGCAATCTTTGTCCTCTCCTTTTTTCTCCTGACTAGGTGGCTTAGAAACTTATTAATATTATTGTTCCTCCTAAAATACCAACTTCTGATTAAACTGGTTTTCTCTACTGTGGTTGCTGATTTCTAATGAACTGATTTCCACTGGGATCTTTATTATTTCCTTTTGTCTGTTTATTTTGGTTTTAACTAGCTCTTCTTTTCTGAGTTTCTCAAGATAATACCTGAGTTCACTGTTTCGCTGGTGGCTCAAATACCACTTTTAACCATGCATGAGCAGCAGGCACTGCTCCCTCTGATTCTTTTGCACGAGTGGTTCCCTCATGTACATCACTGATCAATACTCTGCTGAATGCTCGATAGGGACCCTCTACGGATCTCCAGAGTTTTCTTTCAATGCAGCTCTTATTGTCTTATATACTGTGGGTGCCTCTGTTTTTTCCAACTCATCTACTCTGCTGGGTTTAGTCTCCCCTCTCAGTGCCAAGACCTGGAAACTTTCTCAAGTCAATAAGCAAGGGCAATTTCAGGGCTCACCTCTTTTCTTTCTCACCTCTCAGGGGACTGGCCTTCATTGCCTGATGTCCAGTGTCTCAAAACTGTTGTCTCCTTATTTTATCTGTATTTTGGGGTCGTTTCAAGTGGGAGAGTAAATCCAGTCCCTGTTACACCACTTTGTCCAGAAGCAAAAGTCTAGCACCCTTGTTTGTTCTCCCAATGATGAACCTCAATTCCTCCAAATGATAGTCAGATGACTTCCTATTGTTCCTTCTACTGGTAAGACGGAGAACCATGAGTCACCATCATCCATGCTACCTTGACTGAGGTATCTAAGTTATTTGTGAACCAGCTATTATATTTGGAATTCTGCTGTATACAGAAAAATTAGTAAGACAAATATAGATTTTTTTAAAAACTATTTTATAGAATGAATTTTTTGAAGGCCACAAGATATGTCCTCCAAAACATTAAAGTTTTTAGAACACCAAACTTTAGATCTGGTTAGGCAATCAGGATGAAAACAAGGAGAATAACCACCTTGGAACTTCTTCCCTTACCTGTACATCTTGTATGCTGAGTTCAAGCATGTGACTAGTTGCCAGCTGTGTATAGTGCACACTGATTCCTGTAAGACTTGCAAAGACCAGTTCTTCTGGGACTTTATTAATTAAGGACAACCCAATTCCACCTTCTAACCTCACAAGCACCTGAAAAGAAACCAAAATATGACAATCTGATTATTATTAAAGCCAAGAGAGTACAAGGAAACAACTGACTTTATATCCTTCTCTCCTCACCTTCGAGCAGAGGAAAACTACTTAGGAGAGTCCTACTGTTCACCTGGATGGCTCAAATGCCAGCATCTCACTGAAAGCCTTCCTTTCTAGGAACAGCCTCCATGCCAGCCAGAACTCCAGAGTGACATGATGATGCTTCTGTCAAAGCACTGACAACATTCTGCAATTCACCATAAAAATCTAATTGTTTGAGATTCTTTCTCCCTATATCGAATGAAAATCCTTAACTGGTTATTCACTGCACTTCCATAACATTTGACACAGTGCCTTATACATAGGCATATGATTTTTAATTGAATAAATATCAAATGAGTGCAATTTTTCATGTTCATCTCATCTTCCTTTTCAACCTTTTCATTCTCTTACCAATGCCCAGAGAGAAGAGAAGGAAGATGTCAGAGTTAACTGGAATTTAAAAAAAAAAACAAAAAACACCAAAAAACTAGTTTGTTTATTCTTTACCTTAAATCTTATATAAATTCAAAATAGTTTAGTCTCCTCTTTGCAAAGTTACTTTAGCAACACTTGCTACATTCTTATTCCACATAATCTTCAGTTGCTACTTACATAACATATTCACTCATTCATGCTGTCACAACAGTAAACACCACAATGCAAAAACCCACATTTACAATCATACAAGGCATAAAGAAAATGTAAAAACTGATAAAACAACAGAGCAAATTTCTAAACAAATGATGACCAAAAAAATAAAATTTCAATATTTAAAACTTACTTCCAATTCCTGCTCTGAATCCGGATTCCTTAATTTCTGCAGCTCTTGTTCAGTAACAGAAAGTTCATCCACTTCATATGATGAACGATCACTTTTCCGCTGGCAGAAATCTGTTATCTGAAGTCAAATAAAACACCATACTGGGAGGGCTCACACTTCCATAGTGAAACCAGTTCTAATCTATGCCAATCATGCAGGTCAAAAGTCACTATCTGCTCAAGAATCTTAAGGAAAAGAATGGTTTCCAAAGCACTGCTAAGATAAGATTTGTGTAATAATAAAGCAAACTAGGTTTTAAGCCTACATGACAAACTCTAAGCTGCAGACCTCAAGAGCTTCATGTAATGGGGTTAGGTATCTGTAGGTGATCTCAAATTATATACCAAGCCCAAATATGCAAACCTCAAGATCACTGTACTCAAGTTTGTCTTAAGAGGAGATTGCTTTTTATTTTTATTTTAGCCCATGCTCTGCTGAAGAGAAGACTGCTTTTTGAAGTGGTACTGGGGATTACGATGTACTAGCTAAGATAGTTTACTGTTACATTCCAGCATCTTTTTTTCCTTAGTTCTCTAATTCCACTGTGACCTGTAAATTCTATCTCCATCAGAGACCTCTCCCCTGAGCTTCAGACCCATATTTACAATGACGTTGGACATTCTCGCATACAGATCACATGCTACCTTAACTCAACAAGCCCAAAACCCAACTCCTCATTTCCCCCACAACTCTGCTGTGTTCATCTCTTGATGATCTGGACTATCATGCTTCAGTTGACCAATTCAGAATTTTGGAGGCCTTTCTTGACTCCTTCCCATCCCTCATTCTCACATTCAATCACTACATCTGTCTGACTCTACTCCCAAATAAGCTCCCATTTCTATTCATTCCTCTCCATCCTCCTCGTGCCTGCCCCTGCCATTTATTTGAGTTCAGGTCATCATAACTTCTCATCTGCATCATGGCAAAAGTCTCCTAACTGGTCTTTATCTCCAGTTTCACTGTACTCTAATTCTCCCCATTGCAACCAGAGTAAGCTATCTAAAAAGAATTTCCAATCCTGCCATTCCCTGACCACAGACTCTCTGGTATATATCTGACTTTTAATGATCTGGTCCCTACTTCTATCTCCAGTCCTCTTTCTTACCACATTCTATGTGCCACCTGAGCTGAGGGTCACTCTCTTACCTGTGGGCCTTTACTAAGTAATGCTAATACTGGGCAATTTATTATGTTCTTTGCTTGCTGTTGGTCTATCCCCCAGAAAGTAAGCTCCAAGAAGAAAAGGTGTTTTGTCTGTTCACTGGTAAAGGCTCAGTATCTAGAACACACTCATTGCTGTGGGCACACTCCCTCCACCACTCCCCCTCTATTTGGCTGACTTCTTCAGTTCACCTGTAGGCTTTGGCTTAAGAATAACTTCTCTTAGGCAGCTCTCCCAACTTCAAAATCCAGGAACACAAGTGCTTCCTACGTATACTCCACTTGTACTCTCATAACACATTTTAACAATCTGATTATGGACCTAATTATTTAAATTAATATTACTATAATGGTTAATAACTGATCATGTTAATACACACTATTCTTAGCATTATCTTCTTCAATTCTTATACTTTTTTAAGATTATCTTACATTTTACTAATACCTTGCTTACACTTTATAATTATATTTTACTTCTACTTTAATTCTAATAACAACTTTGTGAGGTAGAGTCTATCCCCATTTTACAGATGAAGACACCATATCTTCACATGGTGTCTTCATGTTCAGTAAATATCTGTTGAATGACTAACCACTAGGGAGTAGTACACTGAGTTTTAGGTCAGCTCTTATGAGAAATCATCACCTGCAGCGCTCTAGTTGGTCCATCTGGGATGACTCTGATAGATAACACTCCAGAACCAGGCCTCATTTTTTGGTTAATAAATTGCTGTTCAGGTGGAACTGGTCCCAAAAGTTCCATGGACGTGTCAGGACCAAGAACAACTTCAGCTCCATCAAACAAACCAGAAATCCCTCCTTTGGCCTAAGAGAAATTGGAATAAAGACGTGTAAGAAAAGGCAAAGGCAAAGACTTTGACAATTTAACATGCCATTTGAAACAAGTTACAAAATTTGAATTCTCTTTTGGAGAGAATTCATAAACAACATGCAGCAAAGCATTTACTATTTGTTCAGCTTTGCAGATGATGAAAAGCAGTAGGAGTACTTGAATAAGATGAAAAGTTATACTGCATGAGAGGCCGGGAATGGTAGCTCATGCCTGTAATCCCGGTGCTTTGGGAGGCCAAGATGGGCGGATTGCTTGAAGATCACTTGAGGCCAGGAGTTCAAGACTAGCCTGGACAACATAGCAAGACCCTGTTTCTACAAAAAAAATAATTTAGAAAAATTAGCTGAGTGTGGTGGTGCATGCCTACAATCCTAACTACTTAGGAGGCTGAGGACCGTTTGAGCCCAGGAGATTAAGGTTACAGTGAGCTACGATTGTGCCACTGCAGTCCAGTGTGGGTGACAAGAGCAAAAAAAACATGTTACACGAAGTCAGGGAATTAAGAATAAGAGAAGATTCTATAGAGTATTATCGGTTTTATACTCTGTCTTATAATAACTTTTAGTCAATAGAATAAACTTTTACAAGTTTATTTAAAGTAGCCAGCAGCTGGGTGTGGTGGCTCATGCCTGTAATCCCAACACTTGGAGAAGTGGAGGTGAGAGGACTGCCTGAGCCTAAGGGTTAGAGACCAACTTGGGCAACTTAGCCAGGTGTTGTGACACATGCCTATGGTTCCAGCCACTTGGAAGGCTGAAGCGGAAGGATCACCTGAACCCAGTAAATTGAGGCTGCGGAGGCTGTGAGCATGCCACTGCATTCCAGCCTGGGCGACGGAGTGAGACTCCCGACACAAACACACAAAAAAATGTAGCCAGCAATACGGAAACTCTTAAAAAAGGAAACTTTAAAAAGCCAAAGCCAGCTGTTTCTTTGAGTATTCTCATTAGGGTTTGCTTTAAAAATCTGAAATATTCTATTAAAAAAAATTACATAATTCGGCTTTCCAATAAAAAGCAAATTCTAGAGCTGAAAAAACTTTCCCCAAAAGGCCTACAGTCAGACAGTCAACCCAAATACTCAGAAGACAGTACCATAGTATCTCTTCTAGAATGAAATGTGAAGTTGGGAGCATCACCCAGTTACTCAGGCCTCTGGAGGAAAGTACCTTCTTGCCGTCTGTGCCACATGGTGGAGCCTACAATATGTTGGCATGAGAAAGCCAGCACAAGGCTGGAGAAGGCAAGGGCAAGAGTGTCTCAATCCCCTTTGTTAATATTTAAATACTGAGTAAGGAAAGGAAACTTTGAGTGGTTTTTTAGGACAGGCTTCAACACAGAAAAAGCTTTTTATGACTATTTTAAGTTTCAAAAGAAAGTACACACACAATCTATAAGGGTAGTGTCAGAAAATGTTTTAATGCCTTCCATTATTTTATTCAGCATACTAAGATTGAAACAAGCTTATTTCCCTAATGAAGACATATTCTGCTCTGCTGAATACTTATTATAGGGTTACTCACAAACACAGAAATGATGAAACAGATTCACAAAACAACAAACACCAGAAAGGGAATTTAAGGAAGAAAATGCTCCAAGAGAACTGGAATTATATGGGCTTTAGAAACAAACCAGAAGTAAAGACAGGGTCAGACATGGAACCCACCAATTATAACAAGCCTTCTTTTGCCTCTAGAAGTCTGATTTGTATTGCTAATTGGAAATCACAAATCCATTCCAGATGTGTGCTTCATATAAGTAAGCAGCTTGTCTTTGATGAAAAAAGCTCAGGGCAGTGGAGATTTAAAAAAAAAAAAAAAAGTAAATCTCCCCCAAAGCATTCAGAGGCTCCTCACAGTTTTGTAAACTGCTCTGGAGTATAATCTTTCTATATGAAAGGACAGTCTGGTTTCTACCAGGGACAAACACACTAAGAGTTGTCTTTCAAGGGCCTGATATTCTGGTATTTATCTTTGGGTAAA
This sequence comes from Carlito syrichta, assembly GCF_000164805.1. Taxonomy (NCBI): domain Eukaryota; kingdom Metazoa; phylum Chordata; class Mammalia; order Primates; family Tarsiidae; genus Carlito; species Carlito syrichta. The sequence goes on along the minus strand of NW_007259946.1, from coordinate 339,726 downwards.
ACCCCAGGCTAGGCAGAACTGCACACACAATTGCAGGTGCTGATGTTCCACTACATACCCAAACCTCTTAGATATTTCCTACTTCTCCGATCCATGGTCTCCTTCCAGCCTGAGGCAAGAATGGGGAGAGAGTCCAAACTCTTGCTATTTTTCCAAACATATTTGCTTAGAAAGTACCTGGGAGACTGAGTGTGGTAGCTCACTCCTGTAATCCAGCACTATGGGAGGCTGAGGCACTTGAGCCCATGGGTTTGAGACCAGCCTATGCAACACAGTGATACCTCATCTCTACAAAAAAAAAAAATTAGCCAGATATAGTGGCATGCACCTATAGTTCCAGCTACTAGGGAGGGTGAGGCAGGAGGATCTCCTGAGTCCAGGAGGTAGAGGTTATGGTGAGCCACGAATGTGCCACTGTACTCCGGCCTGGGTGACAGAGTGAGACTCTGACTCAAATAATAAAAAAGAAAGAAGGAAAAAAGGAAGGGAGAAAAGGGGTGAGGTGAGAGGGAGGGAGGAAAGGAAGGATGACGAACCTGGAGACTTATCATGGAGTAGACTGGCTAAGAAAACAGAAAAAAACTATCCAGCAATCTTCATTCTGATATTTGCTATAACAATCAAATGCTTATTTGGGCACCATTAAGAATGCAGAAATAATCAAAATCAAGAGGATGTATACTCTTGATGACTGCTCACCATCTCATAGAAAGCATAATAGAGACATGTAGCTATTCCATTAACTTCACAAGTCTACATCAAGCACATCTAACTTATGATTGGACTTTTAGTTGACAATTTTCTTTCTTTTTAAAATTACATAAGTTATGTCCTCAAAGAAAAACTCTAGATAAGCCAAGAAAAAAAATCTTGTCACCCAGAGGCAACCACTCTTAACACATTTGTTGCATGTTATCTCAAGAACATTTCCCACGTAAATCTGCACAGGCATATAGCAAAAGTTTCATGACTTTCTTTTAACCAAAATGAAATAATAACATATGTATTGCTCTGCAATTAATCTTTCCCATTTAACAATGTATCACACATAGCCTAGTTGAGACCTTGATTCCAGAAGGTTTAACCACTGCTTGCTGCCACTGGAGATGTCACAAACAACTGACCTGGACAACCAAGCCATGCAACCCACAGGTCAGCTTTCCTTCTCGGAAACTCCAGGTCTGTGTTGTGCTTCGCCTGCGGTCAGGCTTTCTCAGCATCAGTGGCTCATACCTGGAAAAAGGCAAGTGCTGTGAGTGTTCTCAGTCAACTACTTCAGGTCTGAAGAGAGGATGAGGCTTTGTTTTTCTTCCAATATCCTCTACCTTTAAAATCTAGTGGGCAGTTAGCTTGCATCTGAAGGCAGTTAGGTGTCTCTTAATGAGGAAAGGAGAATAAAACAAATGAAAGCAACAAAGAGGGAGAAATGAAGCAGTAAGGCATTAGAGAGTTCCTAATATAACACAATGACACGTCATCATGCAGTATGGGAAGGGATATCTACTAAATATATTTCCAACCTTTCCAAGTCTTTTTTCAGTTGTATTTCTAAATATTTTTCTTTTGTGTTTTAATTTGGAAGTCATCTAAAGTCTTTTTGGATGTACATAAAGTATCAACTGAAAACACTAATTTTATGGAGAAACAAAGACACAGGCAAATAAGTTATTAAAACTTAAAAAACCGATTTGAATCCAAGGAGCTATTAGTAAAAAACACATTTGATTATCCTGTTAATAACTGATTTCTGCTTTTGAAAGATTTAATGAAATCATTAGAAAAACTGGGGGGAAAAACCCAAAAAATGATTTACTTCTAAGGAGTGAAGGTGGACTGAAGTTTGGGTGAAGAAATACTCGCTTTTCAAGATACACCCTTTTGTTTGAAGTTTCTTGACAACCGCATGGATATTGTCATAATAGCTTTAAAAAAAAATTGGAAGGCCAATACTCATTTTTAGGAATAGGACAGGTTTTTGTCATTGAAGAACAATATAAATTCTTTCTTCACTTATAGACTCTTGGTTTGGTGCAGATTTCCTGAGACTGAATTTGGAAGCAATGAGCTTGAAACAAAAAGTTGCCTAGAAAATTACCTGTTGTCAGTTACTGCAGCAAGGCCAGCAATATCTAAGATGGCAGACCCCTCACTGGAGCGGGTAGCAGAAGGCTTATTGGGGTTGTGAGGAACAGAAGAGCCCTCGTGGGCCAGCATTCCTGTTCCCGTCATCCTCCACAGCTGAGAACGCTTTCCTGGTTCCTGTTGAGCAGATACATAAAGAGACAGAAGCAGCTATCCTCTATAGCCACAGCTAGTTCCTCACTTCAAGAGCTTCCTCTAGGGCTAAGTAAGTTCTCAGGTAGAAACGGTGCTTAGACACGGTCCTCATTATATAAATGCTTACTTCAGACTCTCACGCTGTCAATCCCTAGTTGCTCTTAGGATGAAAAACTCCTGAACCAAATTTTTAAAAATTACAAATAATATGAATTTTATGCCTAATATATTTTCCTTTTGTAGAAATTAGAAACAAATGGCCAGGCAATCTCCTATACTAGCTTGCTGCCATGATTACTGCTGTTATAGGTAATGACCCTCTAGTGCCCTTATTTTATTTTATTTTATTTATTTTATTTATTTTTTTTAGAGATGAGGTCTCGCCAAGTTGCCCAGGCGGGTCACAAACCCTCAGGCTCAGGCTAGTACCCTTATTTTAATGAAAGATCCAATTATACAAAGAATATATGATATTCTCAATATCTGACTCGCAAATAATCAGAATTTACCAGAGGTCTTCCTTACCCTCCCCAATGTTTATAAGGAAGTATATTATATTGATGGTTTCCAATTTTTACTAGTTGATTATATTCAAATATTAAGTTGCTTGTATTCAAAAGGTTTACTAAGTTGATTGCTGTTAATTCTAAATAGAATTTTTTCCTTAGGAATATTTTAAAAACAGCCATTGGGCTTCCAGCTCAGTCATGAAAGTTTATATAATCCATTATATCCTAGAAGTAATAATAACAATATTCATTGGGAATTTACTATGTGTTAGACATTGATCCATGGAATTTACATAAAATAACTAAGTTAATCCTAAAAACAACCAGTAACATATATACTATTACTACCCCCTTACTACAGATGAAGAAGTTAAGGCTCAGTAACTTCCCCATGTTCACATAAGCAGTGGGAGGTGGGCTGAGATCTAACCCTCCAGAACCCAATTCCAGAGCCAGCATGCATGCCTAACTGTTCTGTTAGGTGCCTCTCAAACACAACCCATGTAGCCCCATTTCAGCAACGCCTACTCTTCAGCTAGACCTGTCGCGATCATGTACACTCTTGCCAGGCAGGAGCCCCTCCAGCACAGCACTCCCTTCTGGGTACCCCAGACTCATTTAGATGCTACCCCTGCACTGGAAACACAGCTTTTCACTACATTCTACAAAGTAAACACTAACAAAGTAGCATGAACATTGGAGTCACAATGCCAGGATCTAAGACCCAGCTGCATGATTTACGATCTGAGTGACAACGGACAAGTTACTTAATCTCTTAGAGCCTCTGCTTCCCTATCTGTCAGAGAAACTAAGCTACCTCCTACAGTTCTTGTGATAAGTGTAATAAATGCAAGGTACTTGGCATATGCCTGGCACAGAGTATGGCCTCAATAAATGTTTGCTGTATTATCATCATTACATCTCTTTACAGAGCACTTTATACACATCTTTGCTAATCCTTCTAACAAACCTGAGAGGTTACAGGAAATAAAGCTCAGGGAGGAATGGGAAATACCAGATGTCATATATCTTAAAATGGCAAAGCCAGAACTCAAACTCAGAAGGAGTTCATGCTCTCCCACTGTGCACTATGGCCTCCTCTGTTTGCAGAGAGACAGGTGGACCACACTTTTCCATCTCCAGTCCCCAGACACCTGCTTCTCTGCTTACAGTAAGAGAATACATAAATCCATAGTATCAGAACCCACCTGCAGAGTTTCTCAATACACTGCAGATGCTATAGACTGGAAATCAAAGCACTGATGCCCAGTGAGATCAACTTTTCATACAGGGTCTCCTCTGCTGCTTGCCCATTTGTAAAGGCTCATCATAAGTTTAAAACTATCAAATTTCCAATGAAAACTCTGAGAGGCACCATTCTCCTTCTAGTTCCCTTCCCCACTTTCCTAAGTATTTATTTCTAAAACCTTTACATGGGACTGTGGAAGGCAGATGTCCATGTGGCTGTGTGTATATGTTTGAGGGGTGAGGGGTTATGGAGGTCCAGGGTAGGATTGTTGAAGCCCATGTGGGACAAGGATGGCATTCCCACGAGTGGTGGGGTGGCACAGAGCAGGGCTGAAGCCAAGATGGGTATCAGGGCGGGGGTTGGGGGAAGGGGAGGGTGAGGGTGCATTCCAGCAAAGAAGGGGGTTGCCATGGGGAGATCAGAGCCCACAGGAGGTAACAAGGGTGACCACAGAGGGGTTGGGGCAACTGTGGTGATTGAGTTACACTCAGGGGAAATGATCAAATCCACAAATATACTCTCAGTGCTGGAAAAGGAGTTACAAATATGGAAAGGGAAAAAATAAGAATGAACTTTGTGATACTGGGCTGGAATTGGAAGCATTGGTGTGAATTGCTGCTTTTTTATATATATTGAGAAATAGAAATAAATGTGTATAATATATAAATACGTATATAAGTACCTACATAGATAAAACCCCTGGCTCTGTTCTCTGCAGGAGTCTGGGAACCACGACACTCCAACAGCACCTAGTATGATGTATCTTATGTTTCTAAATTCCATTCTCTGATAAAAGGGGATCGGGGCTCCCTGGAAAAGTAGCAAATTCCAGGAATGGTGCAGGGAAAATAGAAGATGTCAAAAGGACACACAAGGTTAAAGGAACTCCCACTGGCCAGAGATGAGAAAAACTAAGCATAAAAATAAACACTGATGATAACAGGTTCCCCCTGAATAAAACAGAAGCCCAGCACATGCATGTGTGTGTGTGTATGTGTGTGTCTCTCTCTCTCTCACACACACACACACACACATGCACGTAAAGAAATAGAAAACTTAATGAGGAATAGGATAGTTACATAGTCTCAAAGTACTGCTCCACAAAATATTGGCTAATTAAAAGAGAAAAACAGTAACTTCACTTCACAGAGAAGGCTGGCTGACACTCCCTTACCAAGTGCCACAAGTTAATATCATAAGTCCTGAAGCAAATCAACATCACTGTATCACTTCTATAAAACTCCTGTCAATTTGTCTGGAAATCTGTGATTGTTTCAAAATAAAAAGTAAAAAAAAAAAAAACCAAAAGCCAACCAACCAACCAAGAATCTAAGATGTCAAACTTTCTACGCTTGGTTTCCAACTAAAGAGAACAGGTTCATTTCTTAATGCCAATTCATACACTTTTACCTAATTTCACATGTCAATGTAACCCATTTATTATGTACTCTCCTGTTTGCCAGTTTTCATCCTTATCAAGTGAAACATTAACTGCAAAAATGCTCTATTAATTATAAAATGTTATTGAAAATGCTACAATTATTGATACTTAATTTTAGACACCTGTTCTCTGCTTGCCAGTCCCCTAGCCCTGGGAAGTTCCACATGTATTTCTTTCTTTTTTTTTGAGTTGGAGTCTCACTATGTCACCCAGGCTCTGGAGACATGCATTTATTATTCATGTTTTCCTGATATACCTGGCAACCATATCCCACTTGATAAGCATCTTCCATCTGTGCTGGTGTTCATTCACCCTAACATCGTCATCACCTTGAACATCCTTTGAAAGTCATTTGACATCTCTTCCAAAGAATCTTACACTTTCTTTTAGATTTCAGACTAAAATTTTGCATTTCAAAACTCATTTTTCAAAACTCAAGCAAAGCCTCAAAAACGGTTTACTTTCAGTTCCTATGCCTATCAGTCTCTTTACTTATCACCATTCCCAAATCTTTTCTAAAATGTCTCTCACACACATAAGCACAGTCATACATAGAAGAGTGTGATCACACTTTAAGAAAATTTTAATCATGTGACTCTGTATTGATATGATACAAAAATACATGTAGAAGTTCTGATACATACTACAATATGGATGAACCCTGAAAAGAAGTGAAAAGAGACAGTCACAAAAGACCACACATATGAAAGTCCATAACAAGGACTCTGTAGAGACAGAAAGTGGGTTTGAGATTGCTTAGGGCTGGGGAAGTGAGGGGCTGGCGGAGATATGTAAAGCACACAAGGTTTCCTCTTAAGATGATGAAAATGCTCTAGCATGTGATGGCTGCACATGTGTATGAATACACTAAAACCCCTGAATTGCATACTTTCAAGAGTAATTTGTATGGCACACGAATTATATTTCCATAAAGCTGCAAGGAAAAATATGAAGTCAAACTTAAAAACACACGTTAAGGTTTCATTTGAAGTGCAAAATTTGAAATAACTTGACTCCCTCCCCTCCCCGCCAGTTAAAAATCTGTCAAAAACTGCATAACCTCAAAGTCAATGAGGCACAAACAAGCAATGTGACTGGCAGGAGTGACCCCATGGTAGGTAGTAGACAGGCTCTTCTGATCATGTGATTGGTTTTTTTGCTTTTAATTTTAAAGATGCTGGGTAGAATGCAGAATTAGTTATAGAAGGGGTCATCGCACAGGTAAAGTCTGGGCCTCCCTTTAGTCCCCATTTTGCCTGGTTTGAGATCAGGTACCCGACCAATCGTATGGTTTAAATTATGAAAAATAATCAGGGAACATCTCACAGGTCAGTGCTTTAAATGATTACACTTCCCCTAAAGTGGCTTATGTGCCTCTGAAATGCCAAACTGCTATCATCTTTCAGTTTTAACATGTATGATCAGTCTTCCTGACATGTTTAATATTTCTGGCTGAATTTTACTACCTTTCTCTCCAACCTAGGTCCACTAACACAAACATTTTCTTAAACTGACTTGAAAAAAATGTCAAACTGACAATTTTATATCTTTTTATGCTGACTTTCAACTCTGGTGCCAGCATAAAAAAGGAAAAATTTTGTCAGTTTGATTTTTTTTTTAATTCAGTTTAAGGAAAAGATTAGAAAAGTATTACAACAGAAAAATAAAGTAATGAAAAAGATAAATCACAAATTAAAAAATTAAATTCTCCAAAAAGGCATCAAAGGGCCTGGAATCCTGCAGCAGGCACCACAGCACAAGGGAGCACAGACCTGAAGCTTTCAAGACCCTTGGGTTCCAGGCCAAGAGCAATACCCCATCCTCATCATAAAACAAGGACTCTGGACTGGGTGATTCTGGGACCCTTCCAGTGCTATAAGACTTTTATTATAAACTCTAATTCTAAGCTCTCTTACCTTCTTCTTTAAAATGACTCTCTGTGTCTTTGGTGAGACATCCAAGACAAGCTCTGCAGAGGTAATGGCCTTGTTGGAAGCCACAGGCCTTCCTGTTCCTTCTTGCAAACTAGGATTTAAACATATATATCATATAAAAATACATATGCATGTGTACACACACACATACACACACATTCAAGTATCCATTAGGAAATGCCCAGAACCTCTATCAAAGAACTTTTTTTTTCCTTAAAGACAGGCTCTTGTTCAGTCGCCCATGCTGGAGTGCAGTGGTCCCATAAGTTCACTGCAGTTCACTGCAGTATCAATCTCCTAGGCTCCAGCAATTCTTCTGCCTCAGCCTTCCAAGCAGCTAGGACTATAGGCGCATGCCACTACACCCAGCTAATATTTTAATTTTTTGTAGAGTTAGGGTCTCATGATGTTGCTCAAGCTAGTTTCAAACTCCTGGGCTCAAATAATCCTCCCGCCTCAGACTCCCAAAGTGATGAGAATACAGGCATGAGCCACCGCACCTGGCCCCTAAGAAGAAAATTTATTCAAGCATGGAAGAAAAAGTCTGGCTCAAGTAACAGAAAGATCAGCATTGTATTTTTTCCTGTGCAATTCAAAGATTCATCTGTCAAACAACAAACTTTGACATTTTTCCTCTCCTGATAATTTTCATGACTTAAAATTCAGACCTAAAAGAATAGCCATATATCTTTAAATGCCAAAAGAAAAAGAAAGCAAAAAACAAAAGACCAAGTCAGATATCTCAAGGGGCCAAAAATTAGCTTTACTCTGCCAGGCAAAAGATCAGCATCATTGCATCCCCAAATCTTGGCATGAAATCAGAAGTCCTTTTAGGATGAAAAACACCAAAGTGTTCATAATTGCCCTCCTCCAATTCAATCCTGTTGCCTTCTTTGTGGCTTAAGAATCCTGCCGGGCGCAGTGGCTCAAACCTTTTAATCCTAGCACTTTGTGAGGCAGAGGTGAGAAGACTGCCTGAGCTCAGGGAATCAAGACCAGCCTGAGAAACATAGCAAGACCTACAATAAATCAAAAACTTAGCCAGGCATGGTGGCACATGCCTGTGATTCCAGCTACTTGGAAGGCTGAGGTGAAAGGATCATGCTCATGGCCACTGCACTGTAGCGTGGGCAACAGAGTGAGACTCCGACTCAAAAAAAAGAATCCTGAGCATTATGGGACGCTGCAGACTGGCAACACCACGGGGGTGTCTGGAGGAGGCATTATTTAGATTATTCTCATGTTTCCATTAATTCCTATTTGCAAAAAAAAAAAAAAGGTATTAATAGATACATTCAGAGTTAAGATCTAGTCTTCTGACACCCAAAGGACAAGTGACCCAAAAAAATAGATAAATTAGATTTTATCAAAATGAAAATTTTTATGCTTCAAAGGATAAAATCAAATAAGAAGACAGTTCACAAAATGGGAGAAAATACTTGCATATCATACTTCTGAGACTAATAAGAGATTATAGGAAGAACTCTTACATTTTGACAGTAAAAAGGCAAATAATTCAATTTTAAAATAAGCAAAGGATTTGAATAAACATTTCTCCACAGAAGAAAAACAAGTAGCTAATAAGCATATGAAAAGATGTGCAACACATTAGTTATTAAGGAAATGCAAGTCTATGGCTCAGGCCGGTAATTCCAGTACTTTGGGAGGCCACGGCAGGAGGACTGCTTGAGTACAGGAGTTCAAGACCAGCCTGAGCAATTTAGTGAGATCTCATCTTCATAAAATTAAAAATTAAAAAATCAAGCCAGGCTCGGTGGCTCAGCCTGTAATCCTGCGCCTTTGGGAGGCTGAGGTGAGTGGATTGCCTGAGCCCGTGGATTCGAGACCTGCCTGGGCAGGCGAGACCTCATCTCTACAATAAATCAAAAAATTAGCCAGGCATGGTAGTGCGCGCCTGTAATTCCGGCTACTCGGAAGGCTGATGCGGAAGGATCGCTGGAGCCCAGCAGGACGAGGCTGTGGTGGCTGGGAGCAGCCACTGCACTCCAGTCTGGGTGACAGAGTGAGACTCCAACTCAAAAAAAATAAATAAATAAATCAGCCAGGCATGGTGATACATGCCTGTAATCGCAGCTACTCAGGAGACTGAGCCAGGATTACCTGAGCCCAGGAGGTTAAGGCCACATGTGGTAAGCCGTGGTCATGCCACTGCACTTTAGCCTGAGTGACAGAATGAGACTCCAACTAAAACAAAAAACATAGCCGGGTTCGGTGGCTCAGCCTGTAATCCTGCGCCTTTGGGAAGCTGAGGTGAGTGAATTGCCTGAGCCCGCGGGTTCGAGACCCGCCTGGGCAACTTGGCGAGACCTCATCTCTACAATAAATCAAAATTTAGCTGGGTGTGGTAGCGTGCACCTGTCGTTCCAGCTACTTGGAAGGCTGAGGCGGAAAGATCGCCGGAGCCCAGCAGGTCGAGGTTGTGGTGGCCAGGAGCAGCCACTGCACTCCAGTCTGGGCGACAGTGAGACTCCAACTCAAAAAATAAAACAAAAAAACCCCACAAACAAACAAACAAAAAAACCCCAGAAAACACAATGAAATATCACCTCACACCCAGCAAGATGAGTACAATAATAATAAATTTTGAAAACATATGTTGGTGAGGATATGGAGAAATTGAAACTCTTGTACACTGCTGGTGGGAATGTGCAATGGTTTAGTCCCTATGGAAACTAGCATGGTGGTTCCTGAAAAAGTTAAACACAGAAGTACCATACAACCCAGTAATTTCACTCCTAGGCATAAAGACAAAAGAATTTAAAACAGGTACTCAAATATATGTACAAGCATATTCATAGCAACACTGTTCACAGTAGCTAAAAGGCAGGCACAACCCAAATGTCCGTCAATGAATAAATGGATAAACAAAATGCAGTATATACATATAATAGGATATTACTCAGTCATAAAAAGTACTAAATACTTTTCATTAAAAGAATAAAGTATTGGCACATGCTACAACGTGTATAAACCTCAGAAACATTATAGTAAGTACAAAAAGCCAGACAGAAAATGTCTCATATGGTTTGATTTGTATGAAATGCCTAGAAAATGTAAATCCAGAGACTGAAAGATTGGAGGCTGCCTGAGGCTGGAGATAGGGAGGAATGAGAAGTACAGCTTAATGGGTTTAAGGTTTCTTTTTGAGGTGATAAAAATGTTCTGAAACTAGGTAGAGGTAGTGGTCACACAACATCATGAATGTACTAACTGCCACTGAACTGTTCACTTTAAAATAGTTGATTTGGTCAGGCACAGTGGCTCACGTCTGTAATCCCAACAACTTTGAGAGGCAGAGGTGAGAGGACTGCCTGAGCCTAGGGGCTCGAGACCAGCTGGGGCAACTTGGTAAGACCTTGTCTCTACAATAAATAGAAAAAATTAGTCAGGTGTGGTGGTGTGCACCTGTAGTTCCAGCTATTTGGAAGGCTGAGGTGGAAGAATTGCCTGAGTCCAGCAGGTCAAAACTGTGGTAGCTGTGATCAGGCCACTGTACTCCAACCTGGGACACAGAGTGAGACTCTGACTAAAAAAAAAAAAAAATTAAAATAGTTGATTTGGGCTGGATGTTATTAAGCCTATAATCCCAGCACTTTGGGGAGGCTGAGGCAGGAGAAATGCTTGAGCTCAGAAGTTGAGACCACCCTAGGCAACATAGTGGGATTTTATCTATACAAAAAAATTAAAAGATTAACCGGGCATAGTGGCATGCACCTGTAGTCCCAGATACTCAGGAGACTGAAGTGAAGGATCACCTGGGCCCAGGAGGTCAAGGCTGTGGTGAGCTATGATCATGCCACTGCCTGGGTGACAGAGTGAGATGTCCAACTCAAAAACAAAATAAAATAGTAGATTTTTATATTATGTGAATTTTACCTCAGTAAAAACAAAAGCAAACAAAAAACTAGTCTTCTTTCCTGTCATTAGTTCCTTCCATGAATGCAAGAAATAGTGTCTAGTATACTCTAAAAGATGGTTCAACCTCTTAATTAGATTATTCTAATTTTGCTGTTAGATTGTAAACACCAGGACTCCCAAGAGCGTCTCCTTTTATCTGCTCCATATCAGTTCAACCTATTAAGCTCATAATCCTCCACTAGCATTACTAACTACTGGAATTTATAGAACATAAGGAGAAAAACATGACTCACAACCAGATTTAGAAGTCGTTTTTCAGGTACTAAACCTTAAGTATGTCACATTAAGTGCCACAGTCTTTAAAACAAGTAAATAAACATACTGGCTCAATTATAACAAGATAAACATCCCGCACCATCATTACTAAAGGGAACTGCAGTAGCCAAGGGAAAGAATGGCTATTCTCTGCAAATTAAATTTATTACTAGTGAAATTTGGACTCTAGACAGATGAGAAAGATAATACAAAAATTCAGAGATTATCCTGTGGGCACAGACACATTTAAAAATCTCATTTATAGGCAAAAATTTTCAGAACATTTTAGAAAGGAACATGACTTTATCCTGCTCACTGGGTGGTTTATATTTGTAATTCAAAACTCAGCTATTTTGTAAAGCTCTTCACAGATAAACTTTAAAATTGATCCTGTAATTTCAGCATAGAAACAAGACGCTGTGTGTCCATGTTGGGTATGACTACTTTTTGAAAGCCCAGTGTTAAATCTCTGTGCCAATCCACCAGCAGAATTAGAGTAAGCTCGACATTCACCTGAGTTTTCTAAATATGACTAGTCAAAAAACAGCAAAGATTATAATTTAAGGCAATTGGAAATACCAAGAAGTTAAGCTACTATACTTGGCTTTAGATGAAAATTAAGATAGACCCTACATGTCTGCTTAATCAGTATTCTCAACAAGAAAAGAGAGTGAAGAATGCTGACTTGAAAAATTCTGATGAAGGTTAGTTGGTTGAACAAAGAGGCAAACTATTAGAATGATTATTGGGGGAGATATTTAAAAAGAGAAGGGTCTTGCCTCCTTGGATAAATTTTAGTCGAACCAAAAGATAAGAGTTTAAACTAAATGACTTCTCAAGATAGACCCTGAGCCTGGGATTTGGTAAAGAATTAAGAAATCTTCCTTTGTACCCTCTTCTTTTGAGAAACTGCTTATAATTTAAAACCAGTTAATAATTAGAGCCTTACAAGAACAATAATTTAATCCAGAATTACCCAGAGAATGTATATGTAGCAGCAATGTAAATGAAATTTTCATAATAAAGTTGTCGATTATCCTGGAAATCATTCATGTTGCAGTTGATCTCCGAGGACCCTGCCCCTTTGACAGTCAGAGTAATAAAAGGCGGCAGGGTAGGTTCATCCCAGGCATAATCCAACGAAGTCATAGGTTTCACTTCAGTTCGGAGCCTGGGTTCAGCTACACCATGCTGGGTAAAGACAATTGGGACCTAGAGTGATGGCAGAGAGGACAAAAATAACTTTTATTCAGAGTGGTATTACTGGAAAGTGAGCCAGTGCTTCCAAGGTATAAGTTCCACATCCTTCCCAAATGAATCTTGTACAGGGAATAATCACCATGAGGTTTATCATCTCACCTTTTCAAATGCTTTTCTAGGCCATGTGTGCTGGCTCATGCCTGTAATCCTAGCACATTAGAGGCCGAGGTGGGAGAATTACTTGAGCCTAGGAGTTCAAGATCTACCTAGGCATCATAGTGAGACTTTGTCTCTACAAAATACCAAAAATTAAGGTGGGTGTGGTGGTGCACACCTGTAGTCCTAGCTACTCAGAAGGCTGAGGTGGGAGGATTGCCTGAACCCAGGAGGTCATGGCTGCAATGAGCTGTGATTGTGCCACTGCACTCTAGACTGGGTGACAGATTGAGATCTTGACTCCAAAAAAAAAAAGCCTTTTCTAATCACCTTACAAATTTAAGAAACCCCATCAATTATAGGACATGGGCTACAATCTATTGAATAAAAGGTTTTAAGAAGCTTTGTCAAGTTAAGTATCTAGGGAAAGCAGTTCTATCCTTCCAATGGCATCTCTTCTACCCTGACCTCCTTATGATCTATTTTGAATATAGAAAGAAATACTAATTTTGTATTTCTACAGAAAGTCACATGACAATATATGTATATATTACATAAAACATATATATAGCATATATATTGTTGTCCAAAGGCATAACTTAAAATAGAATCTAGAGATTTCCATATTGACACTATCTGGAAGATTTACAAAACTGCTCACTGTAATGAAGCAACAGTAGAGCTGGCCTGTTCCCATTGTCACTGGACAATCTCATCTCTTTCTCTGTTTGCATGGACTCTCTAAGAGGGCTGCATATCAACCAGAAACTCTAGTCGAAACAAGTTTTAGGGGCTAAAAGAGCATTTCTGCTTGGTCAAGGCTGCCCAGTAATCAAATTAACCAGCAGAAACCACCTTCTAATGGTAAGAATTTCCAGGGTTGCCCAGCTACAGAGAACCTATCTGCACAGCTTCTTTTAATCCCAAGTTTAAAATGTATTGCACCATTATCTTAAGGACAGTACATACTCTGCCCTCCCACATATGAAATAGCCAAACAGGCTCTCAACTCCACTTGATACCTTAGAAAAGTTGTCAATTCGGAAAGGAGGGGGTAACTGATCTGTGTCACTAAATGAGATCCTATATGTAGCTCCTCGGAGAGTAATTTCCACTCGTAGGAAGAAGCATTTTCCCAAGGTATCTCTGCAGGAGAAGGAAACAAAAGAGGTTGCATAAAATATGGGAAACAAGCGGCAACTTACTTTCTTCACACACTTCCCACAATCACAACATTTCTTGGGCCTCCATCAATACCACTGAACCCATTGCCCACTGGGCATTCTTTGATCATTCTAAAACAGTAGAAATTGATAATATAATCACAAAATGGTGATTTTTTTTTATTCTCTCCTTTCTCCAACATTTATTAACTGAAAGCCTTCTGCAAAGAAGAGTATGCATGTATGTATGCATGCATGTATGCTTGTATGTAAAGTGTGTATACTTATGTGTGTGTATATATATTTATATACAGATATATCACTGGAAGGAATGGAAAGCTCATCTTTACAGAAAAATATCAACTACTAAGTGTAGAAAAAATTAGAGAATTAGAAAATCACCATTTTGCAACCACCAATGTAATAGCTGATTAAAGCAGAACCATCAAACCGCTGAACGAAAGGTTTTAGGGCCACAGGAGTATTTACAGTCTTAAATTATTACTCTTTTTTACAAAGAAGAAAGGTAACTTTATGAATAGAGAGACCTGGTGGACACCACCTTAACCAAGTAATAATCAGACTTACTACCATCAGTAACAGGACCAACAGATATTACAGACATCCTGATGTGACGCAATGGGAAACACACAACATCACACAGGTAGCAGAGTTACCAAAAACGCTGACCCAAATCCAAATATAGGAAACTTCCAAATGCAAAAAATAGGACATTCTACAAGAAACTGACTTGAAGTCTTCAAAAATGTCAATGTCACTAAAGACGAAAAACGGAAAGTAGGACTACTCTAGATTAAAGGAAGCAAGAGAATATATGAGACAAATCAGGGGAGAAGAGTTGCTATGGAGGACATTTTAGTCATTCATTCAGTCTACAAAAACTATTAGAAAACATCATATAATGTTGCATTATATTATATCAATGTGTGATGTTGTTATATTTATTTGGGAAAATGTCCCTATTTTAAGGCACTAAGTGCTAAATATTTTTTTTTTTGAGTTGGAGTCTCACTCTGTCACCCAGACTGGAGTGCAGTGGCCGCTTCCGGCCACTGCAGCCTCGACCTGCTGGGCTCCGGCGATCCTTCCACCTCAGCCTTCCAAGTAACTGGAACTACAGGAGTGCACTACCACGCCCGGCTAATTTTTGATTTACTGTAGAGATGAGGTCTCGCCAAGTTGCCCAGGCGGGTCTTGAACCCGCGGGCTCAGGCAATCCACTTACCTCAGCCTCCCAAAGGCGCGGGATTACAGGCTGAGCCACCGAGCCCGGCTATTGTGCTAAATATTTTATGACTGAAAATTATGATGACATCAATGTACTTTAAATTGTCCAAAAAAGTGTGAGAGGTATGTGTGTGTGTAGAGAAAACGTAGCAAAATGTTGAAAACTGGTAAATCTAGGCTAAAAATACAGGGATTTTCATTGTACTACTCTTGTAACTTTTCTGTAGTTTAAATTGTTTCCAAATGAAAAGCTGAGAAAAGTAAAAGAAATAGATGGCATGGATTTGTTCTCAGTAGTTTAGGACTGTACCTTAAAATTATTTTAAAAGGATTAACAAAGTACATAAATTATCTCCCCCCCTCCACTTTTCTTCTTTTTTGATAATCATGATTAACTTTTTTGTTTAATTCCAAATTGGCTTCCCATTCTCACACAACAGATCTGGGCTACCTCCAACCAGGTACTATGTAAGACAATGGTGGTGGCTGGGTGTGGTGGTTCAGGTGGGAAACTTTATCCCAGGAGCTTGAGACCAGCCTGGGCAACATAGCAAGACCTTGTCTCTACAAACAATAAAAAAATTAGCCAGGCATGGTGGTATGCACCGGTAGTCCCAGCTGAGAAGGGATGATCACTTAAGTACAGGAGCTTAAGGCTACAGTAAACTGTGATCACCATGTCACTGCACTCCAGCCTAAGTGACAGAGTAATACCCTGACTCAAAAAAAAAAAAAAAAAGACAATAGTGGTTTTAGGTTCTGAATCCTATACTTTTTCCCACCCCCGCCTCCCTTCCCAATGAAATCTTATGGGGGAATACATTACACTAACAGACAAAAGTTCAAGTTGAGGTAGGAATGAGGGCACTGGAGCCCTACCCACTTGGTTGCTCTGGGCACTAGAGTCACCTCCTTAGAATTCAACAGCTCCCAGAAACATAGTTTGAAAACCACTGTACCCAGATGTGATTCACACTAATAAAGTCCAGGGCAAAGTATAATTAAGAAGGGCCCACCATTAAACCAGATAATGCTTTTTAAAAGTCAAATATAAATACTGTTTTGGATAATCTGTTGTTAAATTATCATATTTCTTTCCTTCATAATAGTGTTCTGAATAAAGAACTGATCATAAAGTATAAAAGATTTAAGTTTTGCTTCTAAACATGTTCAAATAGCACTCATTTCAGATTCCCTTTAACTTCAAAAACATTGCATGAGGAAATTAAAGACACAAATGAAGACATCCCATTTCCATGGATTGGAAAACATATTATTATTAAGACATCAGTACTACAAAACACAATCTGCAGACTAATACAATACCTATCAATATCCCAACAGAATTTTTTGCAGAAATAGAAAAATTCATCCTAAAATTCACATGACTCTCAAGGGACTCAAACTCAAGCCTCCAGAAGGGACTCTGAATAGAGAAAACAACCTTTAAAAAGAACAAAGTTGGAGGTCTCACACGTCAACAATACAATACTAGAATACAATACAAAGCTACCATAATCAAAACAGTATGATACTAGCATAAAGCCAGACAAACCAATGAAACAGATTAGAGCCCAGAAATAAATTCTCACATACAGGGTCAAATGATTTTCAAAAATGGTACCAAGACCTTTTTATAACAAATGGTGCTGGAAAAAACAAATATCAACATGTCAGAGAGTAAAGTTAGGCTCTCATCTTACACCATATACAAACATTAACTCAAAATGGATCAAAGATCTAATAATAAGAGTTAAATTTATAAAATGCTTAGGATAAGAATTCCTACAACTCAACAATTCAAACTAATTCAAAAATGGGCAAAAGACTTGAATAGACATTTCTTCAATGAAAATATACAAGTGGCCAACAAGCACATGAAAAGATGCTTAACATCACTAATCACTAGAGAAATGTAAATCAAAATTGCAATGACAAACCACCTCACGCCCATTAGGATGGTTACTATCAAAAACACAGAAAATAACAAATGTTGGTGAGGTTGTGGAGAAATTGAAACCCTTGTGCACCATTGGTAGAAAAGTAAAATTGTGCAACCACTGTGAAAAACTGTATGGCAGTTCCTCAAAAAATTAAAAATGGGATGACCAAATGATCTCACAATTCCATTTCTGGGTCTGTGCCCAACAAAACTGAAAGCAAGATCTTGAATAGACATTGGTACACCCATATTCACAGCAGCATTATTCACAACAGTCCAAGGCAAAAGCAACCCAACTGTCCATTAACATTTGAGTGGATAAACAAAAAGTGGTGTATGTGGAAAGGGATGTTATTCAGTCTTAAAAGTTAGGGTGGAAATTCTGACACATCACAACATGAAAGAATATTGAGGAAACTATGCTAAGTGAAATAAGCCAGTCAAACACCATATGATTCAAATTATATGAGGTACCTAGAAAAGTCAAATTTATAAAGTCACAAAGTAGAATGGGGCTACAAGGGGCTGTTTAATGGGTTCAAAGTTTCAGTTTTGCAAGATGAAAAGTTTTGGAGGTTGACTACACAATGTGAACGCACTTACTCTAGTGAGTTGCACACTTAAGAATGGTGACAATGATAAATTGTATGTTATGTGTGTTTTATCACAATTAAACCTTTTTTTTTTTTTGAGTTGGAGTCTCACTCTGTCGCCCAGACTGGAGTGCAGTGGAAATAAACCCCACAACTTCATAATAAAAAATCAATAAATAATTTTTTTTAAAAAATGTTTTAATAAAAATGTTTTAAATAAAAATTTTTTATGAAAGCAAGAAGAAACATTAAGTCATCCAGGGCTAGTTAAGGCTGAATTTGGTTGATTTCTTTATCTTTTTTAAAGAGACAGTCTTATTCTGTCACCAAACTGGAGTACAGGGGTGTGACCATGGCTCACTGCAGCCTTGAACTCCAGGGTGCAAGTGATCTTCCTGCCTCAGCTTCCCAAGTAGCTGAGAATACAAGCATGCCCCATCATGACCGGATACTTTTTTAAAAATTCTATGTAGGCACAGGGTCTTGCTATGTTGCCCAGTCTAGTCTCAATCTCCTGAACCCAAGCAGTCATCCCTGCCCTAGTTTCCCAAAATGCTGGGATTACAGGGATAAGCCATTATGCCCAGTCGGGTTGATTTTTCTTAGCAAAGAGCGTTAGGCACAGAGGGTCAAATGATTTACTGGAACTGCATCAAATGAAAGAAGAATTTGTGCAGCTGTGTCAGAACAGACAAAAACATTTATAATCAATGTTACCATCTAAAAGCATACAAACTTTACAGAGTTGCAAGTAATCACAATATGAGTTGAGTGTTACCCCTAGGACTTGTTCGGGTCACAGCAATTACACAAGGGTCAAAACTGGCAACCTTCCTTCAGCTCATTCCATCAAAATCCTCACTCATATTTCCCTAGACTTTGCAAGTTCTAAGATCTTCTTCTGAGCCAGAAAAATATGTGCCCGTTTTATAAGGAGTAAGATGGACTTACTATGTATATTACTATACCTCAAACAAAGCTATTTTTTACCTACATTTAGAGACTCAAACTTACCTCATATTGATATGGAAAGAATTATTCTTGTTGACTTCGAAGCCTCCAGACCAAATGCAGTTGGTAACATCCATCAACCTGACACACAATAACTGATCATAGTCGTTCCGAGGCCAGTGGAACACCACACTGGAGCCAGGAAGGGTGGAAATGTAACCTTCAGGATTGGCTGTTCCCTAAAACACAGAAGGATTCACTGGTTTTAGTCAACAAGTCAATTCATGACAGCAAATGTTTACTGAGTACTTGCTCGAGCCTCATCCTCTACCATGCACTATGTGGGTGGCTAAGGCACAGAAGGGTTTACTCACATCACAGATTTTACACTAATGAAAGATAAGCCATGACATTAAAGTGCATACTATTGAAATAAGCACTAGTCATTCTTCAAAAGCAAACTGCTTACCTGTCCCCTGGCAAATTCTCTCTGTGCAAATGCAAGCTTGTGAGATGATTTATTATCTAACAGGTAACGGGGGGCAAAGACAACCATACAGGTGTCAATATAGCGACCTCGGCCTTTCTTGACATCAATACCTACAAAAAGCAAGAACCATTTTCATGAATTAACCAGAAGGGAGAAAACTCTTGGTCTGACAAATATAAATAGCTCTCACAATTACTTAGTTTCTCTGAGAAAACAACTGTATGAGAAAACAACCGAGACAAGAAATTAAACATTCTAAGTATGAAATTAAAACAGTGATTGTACTCAAAGTATCATTCCTTAGGCCTTAAAAAGTCTCAGAGGCATATCAATACACCCATAATCCCTAGTTTATTCACAAAATGTGTACATTTTGTGAATATAACAGCAACTAAAGTACAAGTACATAGGTGTTCAGTCACACATACCTTAGATTTCTATTTGTGAAGCTGACTACTATGACAGTGCTACACGAAACATTTCTGCTTATACCTGGGACACAAAATGTCCTTTTAGAGAGCTTGCCACTTTTACAAGACACAGTGGAATTTCAGACTACTTAGTTAGATACCGCAATGCTCTGAACTCAACCGACTCTTCTCTAGTATTGTAGAATTAATTAATTTATAAAATGTTTTCAGCATCTACTATGTACTGAGAAAAAATAACAAACAGTCAGAAGGAAACCTCAAAATACCAGATTCTAAATAAAAAAGAAAAATGAAATATCGTTCATTTTAAAAATTCTGGTAACAATTATTACCAGATTATCTTAAAAATTCTGGTAACCTCTAAAAAAAATACAAAACTCAGTGGGATAAATTATTTATTTAGACATTAAATAGAGACATAAATATTTATAGGAGAAACTGCTGGATGCAGTGCCTCATGCCTACAATCCCAGCACTTTGGGAGGTCAAGGTGAGAGGCCTGCAATAGCCCACAGGTTCAAGACCAACCTGGGCAACTTGGCAAGACCTCATCTCTGCAATAAATCAAAAAATTAGCTGGGCATAGAGGCATGTGCCTGTAGTTCCAGCTACCTGGAAGGCTGAGGCAGAAGGATCACCTGAGCCTAGCCAGTCAAGGCTGCAGTGGCCGTGAGCATGCCACTGCACCACAGCACTCTAGCCTAGGTGACATAGTGAGATATATTCTCTCTCTCTCTCTCTCTCTCTCTCTATATATATATATATATATATATATATATATATATACACACACACACACACATACATATGTATATATATATGTATGTGTGTATATGTGTGTGTGTGTGTATTTATAGTAGAAATAATAAAAATAACAACAACAATATTTATTGAACTCTTAACACATGCTAGGTCTTCTACCAAAGACTCTGCATTGAATCCTCATAACAACCTATTAGTTAGATATTTTGATTATCTCCATTTTACAGATGAGGAAACTAAGGCATGGAAAGCTAAGTAGCTTGCTCTAGGTCATGCAGCTAGTAGGTGGCATAGCTGAGATCCAAACCCAGGCAGCTGGCTTCGGGAGTCAGCACCCTCCTGTGGCTTGCTTATATTGTGATGGGACACACACAAGGACCCTGCTCAGTAGTCAACAAGTACCAAGGAAACCACTAAAATAGTAAACTCCACTTTAGGGTAGGACAGCCAGATGTCCTATATTTCCCAACATAATCCCAACTTTATAAATGTCCCAATCTGCTAATTCTATAATTCACTTATACTGGCTTGAAAATTTGGGTGTTCTTTTAATATAAGCCTTGAAAATACCTGAAAGACTGAGAACAACATAAAAGAAAATCTCTCTAAAACCCCACATATGAGAAATCCCATGTAATGCTGGGATAGGAAAACATACCCTACCACTTCTTTTTCTGGGATATACAGAAAAGCGTTCATTGTCAGAAATCAATCTTATTATAGTATACTGATCTCTACTAATACAAAGTCTGCCTACAAAAGATGTATTTAATTTGATATCACAAAGAGTCTAGGGTACCTTAAAACAACAGACACTCAATTTTGGGGAAAAGGTGGGCTTTTTTCCCCCTTTTTGATCTTAGATTGCCCTGGGAAACCCCCAATAAGTAAATAGCTAATAAGATCAAAAGGTCCCAAATCCTTCTTTTTGGAGGTCCATGTAAGGCTACACGGCAAGGCTGTCTCTTGCTTTTCAGTTTGAGACCGTGCTTTAAACATTCCTGACAGGGAGCTGGTTTATCAATCTAGTTCTTCAAAATATCCAAGTAAGAGATTCCACAAATTCCCTTGATAACACATGGCAAAATCTCATGATCCTTCAGAACTATAAAGTCCTATATAGCTAATCCCCCTAGATCCCTTCCCTTGGCAGAACAAGAAAACTCAAATCAGTCTTGTCCCTCAAGTCATATGCTATGAGTTTTAATGAATGCTCCTAGCATACACATTTATATGTGTAATTACTGCATACTTCTGACTGGTCTGCTCAATTTGGCTCTGCAAGAATTCTGTGGTTCTTAGTGCTAGCTGCTTTAAAAGGAACTTCACCCTCACCCTGCTCCAATTTGTCTCAACTACAGCCTCCAGCCAACCTCTGGTAGCTTGCTCCGCAAATCAAGGGCAAGATACTACAGCAGAATGCCAAACTAAGCATGAAACAGCCTTTGCCTATCCAAGTGGGGGAGCAAATGAATGCAAGAAAAAGTAAACTATTCTCAGCTGGGAGATCAAATAAAATTTATTTCTTTTAAAAATCTTAACATCAACTTTAAGGAGATAGCTTGCACATCAAGGAAGAATGAATACAAATCCATGTTAAAAAATCTGAAAAGGAAACTTTACATGGAAAATTCTTTTACTAATAAATCCTCAAACACACTTACCCATATCCCTGACTCTCCATGGGATTCACAGTAGAACCACCTCAGTTTTTCTTTCTAGAACATGACTATCTCTGCACTGTCCAATACAGTTGCCACTAGCCATACATGGCTGTTTAAATTTAAATTCATTAAAATTAAATAAAATGGAGCTTTGGTCCCTCTCCTACCTTGGGGAGGTAAATTTCCTCTCTAATTTACTTTCTAAACAAACTATATTTTCCAATCTTAAAAAAAAAATGAAATGAAATGAAAAATTCAGTTCCTCAGTCATAATTGCCACATTTCTCAGTCATGTACTCTCAACTGCTCAGTAGCCCTATGTGGCTAGTGGCTACCATATCAGACAGTCCAAAATAGAACACTTCCATCATCACAGAATGTTTTACAGGACCATGCAGTTCTAGATGGTGTTCCAATGCTCAAAACTAAGCACTGCTTTGAGTTCCTTGTAAATTATTCACTAAAAGAAGATGCATTGCTAACCTTTTAAACCTGATGCATATCTAAATCAAATTTATCTAAGCTCTTCAGAAAATCTTTTGAGTGTTCTCAGGTGGCTATAAGGCAGATGGGTAGAGTATCCTCCCCTCCCTTCCTCACCTCCATAAGCTAAGTTAGTTTGGGGATTTCTAATTACTACAACTACCAAGTGCATTTTATTGTATTTTCTGCTCTACCAAGTGCATGTTATTACATTTTCTCCTCTAAATTAATACACCCCCAATTCAGATACTACTTCTGACCCAGACTTTCCTTTTGCATCAAGACAGGTCACTTAACCTTTCCTCTTCAGTTTCAGGGAGAACAATGCTATTTACCCTCTTAGGGTTTGCAAATTTTAATGAATGCATGGGAATACTTGGAAGGATGAAAAGCATTCTAAGTGTTCCTATTATTCCCCTGAAAAACAAGGATTCAAGCCAAACTGATACTTTCCTGACAAAGGTGAGTCTGAAATTAAACAGAGCCTCAGACCTCAAAAGGGCAGTGTTTAGGTGGCTCCTCAGATGCCTAGGAGAATGGATCTGCATTGAAACCAATCTAGCATTCAGAAAACAGATACCTGACCCAATGCCAAATGAGAAAATCAGCACTTGTAGCCAGGCCAAAATGCATGGGCCAGCTTTTCCTCCAAGGTTGAGGTCACGGCCAACAGTTCCGATTCTCCCGCTGCCCCAAATGTAACCCACCAATGTTATAGATCAGCCCTGGGCGGTTTCCTTGCTGGATGACTTTCAAAGCTCGGACACCACTACCACCATCCAGGGAGAAGCCCTGACACCAGCCCGGCATGCCTTCTGGATGAATCCCCCTTCCGATTCTCATCGTGCAGCTGTGGGGCAGAAAAGCAAAGATGTAGATATTCATCCACAAGAAAGTCTTATCTACCTGTTCTAATCGGGAAACTCTAAGGTAGCTATCACCCAAATTAGATCTCTAATATCAACTCTCTTCCTCAATCTCGTGGATTCTCAAGCACAGCAAAAAAAAAAAAAAAAAATCAATGGTCAAAACTCTATCTTAGAGGTAACCACAGTACAACAGTGCATGAAATGTGCTAACATCTGCAACTAAACCCTTTAGGAGAAAACATTAGGATTCTAAGAGCATAACATATGAGGAAAATGCTACCATTTCTATTATTCCCCTGAAAAATCAGCGATTCAAGCCAAATGATCCTTTCCCAATTCAGGTGGTCTAAGGACTCACTTTTAAAAGCACGAGAAGAGTATGTGCACAAGGCGCAGCAAATGATGCATTACTTCTAAGGACTGGGTACTACTACAATGCCAAAGCACTGTCTAGTTGGCCAGTGTCTTGTCACAGATTCTGAAAAATAATTCCTGAATGTGTGTTCCAGCTCTACCACTAACAAGCCAAACAACCTTGGGTAGGTAATGCTCTCTCTCAACCTCAGTTTCCTCATCTTAAAATATAAGAAAATTTCTTGCCTTTCCTAAACCACTGGGATGTTGGGGCGAACTCAGTGAGACAGTCTACATGAAAGTGCTTTGGGAACTGTGAAATCCATGAATAAACAAACTGTGACAAATGTCAAGTCCTAGATCTAAAACTGTCCAAATGCTTTCAGGAAAAAAATAAGACTCTGGTTGCTGTGCATGTCAAGTAGCTGGCTGCATCTCCTACAATATCCAGAACTCTAATCAATCCTCTCTCCTTGACTCCAACACCAGTCCAGATTCCAGCTCTCGTTGGTAGATGCATCTGTACCCCCTCAAGTACTCAGAAGCCTTCTCGTTAGGCTTTCAGCATAATTCTACAGATAACGGGGCATGGCATGTTAGCACTATCAGATATATCCATTTATCCTTGGATTAGGGCTATGAATTAGAAGACTCCTGTGAAAAGCAGAATGTCAAAACCAAGAACAAAAGTGAATTGATGCTCCTATCATACATTAAAAGGACATGTCATTTATTTCTCACAATTGTTGCTTTTCTTTGCTTTAAACGTGCAATGAGTACTTTGAATTTTTTAAATGGCACATTTTACTTCAAGGGTAAAAGAGATGAATTACAAAACCTTATCCTGGGTGGAACTAATGGGGCTGAGGCTTTACCAAAGGGCCAGTCCATGTCCACTCTGATGCCAGCTACCTCTTCCTGTGCTAAAAGCTTACAGAGGAAGAGAAATTGCAGAGAAGACAAGGGAAACATGAGGGTTTCGCTTCATTGGCAAAGTTATGAATAGGAGAATGACTTCAAAACATGTAAAATAAACCTAGCTTTCATTATAAACCAACCAAATGGTTTATTTTCAGTATCAAATAACACAGAAATTAGATCCCCAAAAATCCCATTAGGTCATGGTTCTATTCCCCTGCCAACTCAGGATTGTTATCTACAGTATATTTCTACTTACACGGATATATTATAGCCTTTGCTAATTTCTTCCCTTCCCTAGGAGCTTATTTCCCCTTCCCATAAATAACTGTACTCACAGGTTTGGCTGCTCTTTGTCAGCATAGCAGAATAAGAGAGGGCTCAGGCTCCGGGCCAGCTCATGTTCCTCAAACTGGCCTGCAGCATCTGTCTTTGCATTGTCCTGTCTGAAGATCAGTGGTAACCCTTTAGGAAGGAGGGGGAAAGTTTATATCAATCCCACCCAGTCTATCCGAGAGATGCAAATGGTAAAAGAAAAAAATATCACCAAGGGGAAAATGGTGAAAACTGAATTCATTTAGTAGACTCAGTTCATTGTCTAAAAGGTCAGTTTTGACCATGATTACGTTCATACTATGAGGCAGGGAAGTTTCAGCAGCTTAGACTGTTGAAGTAATCTATTTGCATTGGCTCCATTTAGTTAGCTGAGCACATAAATCTGAATTCCCTTGACTAACGCCAAAGGCCTACTTTAGCAGTCCTTGTACATACCTGTTTTGTTAATCAGCCAATACGGAGCAGAAATGAAGATCTTTAAGGATCCTTCTGCCCGACACACAATCCGGATGGTGAGGTTTAGCTGCCGCCGGTTGACATCATAGAGTCGCATTCTCACCATATAGTTCTGGGTTCCAGGTGGAATAAGCAATTCTTTACAGAGGGGAAAATTCTCCAGTGATACTCCTGAAGAAGAGACACACTATTAACCTTCTGAGTTCTCCTTTTAGTTTGTCAAAATAGCTCACAGCAAAGCTAGGCTGAATTCCTTTTGGAAAAATCTAAGTATAATAACTACATATAATATCTAAGTATAATAACTAAGTAAATAACTGGTGAAAATCTCATTAGAATGGCCATTTTCCTCTAGCTGGGATGGGAATAAATATCAGCCAACCAGATGGCCTAGAAGACACATTAGGGAGTCTAAATTGCATAATCAGAAGGATCAGAAAACCAGAAGCTATCGATAATAGTTATGATTCTTAGGGGTTTGCTATACATCAGGCCCTGTACCTAAAACACATAGTGAGGCAAGCCAGGCATGGTGGTTCACGCCTGTAATCCCAGAACATTAGGAGGCATAGGCAAGAGGACTGCCTGAGCCCACGGGTTCGGGCAACTTGGCAAGACCTCATCTCTACAATAAATCAAAAAATTAGCCAAGCGTGGTGGCGAATGCCTGTAGTCCCAGCTACTTGGAAGGCTGAGGTGGAAGGATTGCCTGAGCCCAGCAGGTTGAGGCTACAGTGGCTGTGAGTGTGCCAATGCACTCCAGCCTGGGCACAGACTCCAACTCACAAAAAAAAAGAAACATACTTTCTGCTCAAACTACAGAAGTACCTCTTTGTTTTTTTAAAAAATGTTTTAAAAACTCTTAAATTGATACATCATAATTATACATGTGTGGTACAAGGAAATGTTTCAACACATATATATACATTACATAATGATCAAATCAGGTATTTAGCATTTTTATCATCTGAAACACTCACTGCTTCTTTGTGGTTACAACATTAAACATCTTCTCTTCTAGCTATTATAAAATATACCATACAATACTATTCACTCGAATCATCCTTCCTTTGTGCTTTGAGTGCCACAAATATAACGGTTGTCTATCTTACTTCATTCTTCATTACAACTGAAATTCACTTGATGCATTAAACACTCCAAACATTCATTTCTTCATCAGCAAAACGGGGCAAATAACCACTGCTATAAGGATTCTGTAAGATCATGTGTGTGAAAACGCCTGGCTCATGCCTAGAGTACGGTGTGTGCTTAACAAATGTTTATCCCTTCTCTGAAAAGAGAAGAGATGTGATTTTGCTCATTTTACAGTTAGGAAAAAGCATGGCTTAAAGAGATGAAATGACATTCTACATTCATACATCAAATGAACAATGTAGGAAAAAAAGGTTCTGTTGAGTACCTCCTCTGTAAATCTTTCGGTTTGCTCCGTTTTTTGTTTTGTTTTATTTTGTTTTTCTTTCCACCATTTTCTATCTTCTATGTTTTGGTGGGTTTTTTTGGTTTTGGGTTTTTTGGGGGTTTTTTGGGTGATTGTTTTTTATCTGAGATGAGGTCTTGCTCTATTGCCCAGGCAAGAGTATAGCTTAGCTCACCACAGCCTTGAACTCCTGGGCTCAAGTGATCCTCCCACCCCTGGTAACTGTGACTACATGTGCACTGCAGCATCCAGCTATATACATATTTTTAAAATTACATTAATTTCTTTGAGTTGGCTGAGATATGATGTACGCCATATCTCCAAGATGTTTACCAAATAATCAAAAAATACTGATAATTTCATAGGGTTACAACAAATGATCATTTGACTACATCCTTACCCAGTTCAATGTTCTGGGATGTATCAGCTGTGTGGAGAGCGGCCTCTTTGCCTGGTTTTAGTGTCCCATTAATTGGCATTCCTTTAACATAAAAATCAAGTTCACAGGGTAGCAAGTTGCAGATTACCACAGTTGGCAGGAGATATATGGTATGCCCTGGCTGTCTGAAAATCTGTTTTGCACTGTCAGAAAATATGTTTGAGGGCATATAATCCGGATAATTCTCTTTCTTTATAGCCACACAAAACCTATGAAGAAAAAAAATGGTGTGACAACCATCAGTCTTGAAGGAACTTGAATTTTTGTCTCCTTAGCTGAGTATGAGAAAGAATAACATTAAAATGGTTCAGTAAGACAATATTTGCAGTTTTCAATTCAAATAATTTACTAAGAGGTAAATAACATACAAAACATACAGATTTTAAATATGCAGTTTGATGAGTTTTGATAATTACATACACCTCTATAATCACCATCCCAAACAAATGATAGAATATTTCTCTCACCTCAGAAAGTTCCCGGTGTCCCTTTCCAAGCAATATTTTGTCCTGTCATTCAAGCAACCATTTTCTAATACTTATCACTATGGATGAGCTGTGTGTTCTTGAAACTGCATATAAATAAAATCATGCACTGTATACTATTCTTTGTGCCTGGTGTTTTTTGTTTTTGTTTTTGTTTTTTTGCTTAACATGAACTCTCAACAAGATTCAGCCACATTGTTGTATATATCATATTTGATTCTTTTTCACTGCCTAAAAGTATGCCATTGTATTTATTCATTATCCTATTGATAGACAATTGGGTTGTTTCCAGCATAGGGCTAAATGAACACTGTTATACAAGTATCTCTGTGGACATACATCTTCCTTTTCTTAGTAAAATACCTAAGAGTAGACTTGCTGAGTCCTTAACTTTTTTTTTTTTTTTTTTTGTGAGTTGGAGTCTTACTCTGTTGCACAGGCTGGAGTGCAGTGACATGCTCACGGCTACCACTGCCTCAACCTGCTGGGTTCAGGCGATCCTTCCACCTCAGCCTTCCAAGTAGCTGGAACTACAGGCATGCGCCACCATGCCCAGGTAATTTTTTGACTTATTGTAGAGATAAGGTCTCACCAAGGTGTCTAGGCTGGTCTTGAACCCATGAGCTCAGGTAATCCTCTCACCTCAGCCTCCCAAAGTGCTAAGATTATAGGCATGAGTCACCGGGCCTGGGTCGGGTCCTTAACTTTTATTTAAAAAGTTTCCAGGGGCCATTGCTTTACTAAACTCTCATGTGGCCATGTGCTCTTTGAACTCGGGCCACCATCATGTTTCCTAAGCTTTGACCCTCTCCCCTACTTTGGGAAGGTGAATCTCCTCTCTCTCCAATTTACTTTCTAAATAAAAAACTGTTTTCTAAAAAAAAAAAAAAAGTTGCCACAAATGTCTCCAAAATGGTTGTACCATTTTACACTCCCACTAGCTATTTATGAGAGTTCCAGTTGCTACACATCTTTACCAACATTTGCTGTGGTCAGTTTTTTTTACTTTTGCCATTCTAGTGAGAGTAAAGCATTACTCACTGCGGTTCACATCTGCATTTTCCTAATGATTCATGATGCTGGGAATCTTTTCATTTGTCTCTTGGTCATTCATATTTTTTTACTTCTATAAACTGTCCGTTCAAGTCTTTTGCTTACTCTTTTTATTGTTATCTTTTCATTGCTGATTTGTAGGAAGTTCTTCAGTATGGCATATAAAAATGCTTTGTCAGATACATGAATTATTCCAGTTCTTTATGGCTTGTCTATTTCTTTTCTTTCTTTCTTTATTTTTTTTGTTGCTGTTGTTTTGAGTTGGAGTCTCATTCTGTCACCCAGACGAGTGCAGTGGCACGCTCCCAGCCACCGCAGCCTCAACCTGCTGGGTTCTGGCAATCCTTCCACTTCAGGCTTCCAAATAGCTGGAACTACAGGTGCGCACTACCACGCCTGGCTAATTTTTTATTTATTGTAGAGATGAGGTCTTGCCAAGTTGCCCAGGCAGGTCTCAAACCCGCGGGCTCAGGTAATCCACTCACCCCAGCCTCCCAAAGCACTGGGATTACAGGCTGAGCCACCGAGCCCGGCCTATTTCTTTTCTTATTGGTGTCTGCTGATGAACCAAAAATTTTAACAAAGTCCAATTTCTCAAGTTTTTCTTTAGTGTTTAGTGCTTTTTGTATAAGAAATCTTTGCCTACTCCAACGTCATAAAGATATTTTTCTCCATTTTCTAGAAACTTTATAGTTCTGAGTTTTACATTTAGGTCTATGATCAATCTCAGATTAATTTTTGCATATGAGGTGACACAGGGGTTAAAGTTCACATTTTCATATGGATATCCACTTATTCTAGCAATATTTGTTTAGAAGACTTTCCTTTCCCTCACTACATTGACTTGGAACCTTGACTGAAAACCAAGAAATCTATTTCTGGATTCCCTTTTTTGTCATATTGATCTACATTTCTATCTTTATGATAATTAACACACTGTCTTTTATTATTGTGGCTATATAGTGAGCCTTGAAACCAAGTTTTGCAAGTCCTCTAGCTTTGTTCTTTTTCAAGATGGCACTGGAGACTCTAGATCCCTTGCATTTCCATATAAATGTACAATTACTTTAGCTATTTCGTCAAAGCAGCCCACTGGAATTTTGACAGGGTTTGTATTGTATCATCAGATCAATTTATTGACAATGAAAATCCTAACAATACCAAGTCTTCCAATCCATAAATTTGGTATATCTTTCCACCTATTTAGATCTTCTTTAATTTCTCTCACAAGATTTTATAGAAAACTTACTCTAGGGCAGAAGACTCATACATCATTCCTTAGACTGATGCCCAGGTATTTAATATGTTTTAATGTTAGTGTAAATGATATTTTTCTTTTTTGAGTCAGAGTCTCACTCTGTTGCCCAGGTTGAAGTGCAGTGGCATGCTCACAGCCATTGTAGCCTTGACCTGCCAGGCTCAGGCAATCCTTCCAAGTAACTGTAATCACAGGTGTACACCACCATGCCCAGCTAATTTTTTTATTTATTGTAGAGATGAGGTCTTGCCAAGTTGCCCAGGCTGGTCTCTAACCTGTGGGCTCAGGCAATCCACTTAGCCTCCCGAAGTGCTCAGATTACAAGTGTAAGCTACCACACCTGACTGGCATTTTTCTAAAAATCACATTTTCTAATTGTTCATGGCTAGAATACAACTGATTTCTATACTTTTACCTTGAACCCTGAAATCTTGATGAAACAGGACTAGCAATTTTCTTATATTTCCCATGGCTTTTTCTACAAACCCAATTGTGTCATGTGCAAATAACAATAGTTTTACTTCTCTTCAGATCCTTATGCTTTTTCAATTTCTTATTTATTTATTTAGAGTTTCAGTTTGTTTGCAATGACTAGAAATAGAATGCCTGGTTCCCAATCTTAAAGGGAAAAGAGTTCAATGTTTCCCCATCAAGTATGATATTAGCTGCAGGTTTACATAGATACCCTTTAACAGATTTTAGAAGTCCCTTTCTATTCCTACTTTGCTCAGTGTTATATGAACTGAATATTACTATTTTGAAGGCTTAACCTCCAATGTGATAGTATTTAGAGGCAGGGTCTTTGGAAAGTAACTTAGTTTGGATTAAGTCATGACAGTGAACTCCCCATAATGGGATTAGTGTACTCATAAGAAGAGGCAGAGAAGCCAGACAAATGTAAGCCAGAAAGAAGGCCCTCAACAGACATCAAATCTGCACGCATCTTAACTTGGACCTCCCAGCCTCCAGCACTCTAAGAAATAAATGTCTGTTGTTTATGATACTCAGCTTATAGTATTTTGTTATAACAGCCTGAGCTGATGAAGACACTGAGCATTTTGATAAACAGGTGTTTAATTCTAACACATGCTTTTTTTTTTTTTTTTTTTTGCATTTGCCGAGATAATCTGATGTATTTGCTCTTACAGTCTCTTAATATGGTGAATTATATTTATTAATATTCAAATTTTAAGCTAATCTTACATTTCTCAGATAAACCTACCTGCTGGATTCTATTTGGTAATATTCTGGTAAGGGTATTTGTGTGTCTTCATGGAGGACACTGGTTCATAGTATTCTTTTGTTATAGTATCTACATCAGCTTTTGGTATCAAGAATACACTGGTCTCATAAATTTAGTTAGAATTGTTTCCTTCCTCTCTATTTTCTGAAAGACTTTGTGTAAAACTGGTATTATTTCTTCCTTAAATTTCTGGTAGAATTCACTAGTATAAAGTCATGGGCCTTGAGTGTTCTTTGTAGGAAGGCTTTTCTATAAATTAAATTTCTTTAATAGCTATGGGGCAACTTGGATTTTGTATTTCTTATTTGTGTCAGTTTTAACAATTTGTGTTTTTTGAGAAAAGTGTCATTTAAGTGTGGAATTTATTGACACAAAATTGTTCTTCTCATCTTTTCATCTTTTTAAAGGTTGTAGGATCTATAATAATGTCTCCTTTTTCACTGATAATTTGTAATTATATTGGTAATTGTATTTTATTTCTTTTCTCCTTGACCAATCTTGCTTCAGGTTTATCAAATTTATGAATCTTTTAAAAAAAAAAGTCAATTTTGACATTGTTGATTTTCTATTTGTATTCCAGCCCACTGATTTCCATCCTTATTTTTATGGCTTCCTTTTTCTATTTCTTTGTGCTTAATTGCCTTTTTTTCTAGCTTCTTAAGGTAGAGGATTAAATCAACTACTTTCTATCTTCCTAATGTTCTAATATGAGGATTAAAAACTATAACATCTTCCCTAGAAGTTGCTTTTTGCTGCATGCCCCATATTTTAACATGTCTGCTTTTTATTATTATTCAATTCAAAATATTTTCTAATTTCCTTTGTAATTTCTCCTTTGACCTATGGGTTATTTAGAAAAATGCTGTTTAATGTCCAAATATTTAGGGATTTATTAGGCATCTTATCATTGTTGATTTCTAATATAATTTTATTGTGATCAGGAATTATATCCTATATGATTTCAATTCTTTAATATTTGTTGATCTTTGTTTTATAGTTCAGCAGATGGTCTCTTTTCATGAATGTTTCACACATACTTGAAAAAAAGGTATAATCTGGAGTTTCTAGATAAAGTGTTCTATGAACAATCAGAACAAGCTAATTGATAGCACTGTTCCAATCTCACATCTATATTGATATTTTTGTTCTATGAATTACTGAAAAGGAAGTGTTAAAACCAGCAATTATGACTATTTCTCTCTTTAGTCTGTTAACAATTTGCAAATCTAGGTTAGCAATTTGCAAACAGTAAAATTATTTACATTATTATTGTATCTATTCTATAAATTTAAACTGAATGCCTTGAATGCCTGTCTTCACTATAAAGGAGACTGAAGCTAATGATCTCTAATCTAAACCAGTTCAAAGTCTAAATTTTTTAGGGACTAACAATAACAATCCAGTAATTTTTCCAATATTGAATCTGGTAGCCGATTACTTATATTCTTCGAGAAGGATAAAACAGGAGCTTAGGCAATTTTGTCAAAGTCCTCAAAAGGTCGGTATTTGAACCTTCGTCCAAATATTCTGATTTCGTGCATTCAAAAAGTTACCAACCTCAAGATCTGGCTTCCCAATTTAGTAATGGAAACTTGGTTGTTGTTGTTTTTTTCTCCTCCCTGTATGTCCTCTCTTTATGTTGATACACACACACAAACACACACACACACACACACACACACACACACACACACACACACACACACAAATTTCTAATCTTGTATGTGGGGATAGTATGCTTGTTTCTTGCATAAATATTAAATTAAAAGAAAACCCCTCCAATCCTTACCAAGGGTTAACCCTTAACTCAAGAACGTAAGGAATAAGTTCATTAAGGTTTTAAATAAGCACAACTGAATGACAAAAGATCCTTAGAGAATCATTTTTTTCCCTGAACAGAAAAAACAAAAAAGAAAATTTGCATGCCATTACAGTGGTACTACATACCTGAAGAATCGACTTTTTTCTGTGTCCATGGAGTGGCACTCTCGTTTGCTGCTACTAACCTCTGTTGTCTTCACTACATTGGTCCAATGAATAGGAGCCTTACAAAAAAATACACCCAATCCTTTGGGCCGGGCCTGTAGTCGCCAAGAAGTGAGGTGTAAAGGCACAGCAAATGAATCCCCTGGCATGACAGCAGGAAGCACCACTGGTTCTGCCACAGAAATAAGTGTCAGCTCCTTTAAGCATTGGTCTTCCACCCAAAGACTGACTATCTCAGGACAAAAGGAAGACAGACAATATACAATGACTGCTTGGGAAGATACCACTGGGGAAAAAACAGACCTAACAACAGTCAACAAATATTTATCAAGCATTACTATATTTGAAACAATGAAAACATACTGTCTGGAGCGGATGGGCTGTCCAGTCTTAGTTCCATTGGTGTCTCAAGTCTGTTCCTTACAATAAGGGCTGATCGAACAGTGATTACTTTTCGAGCACTGCCTTCCATAGTCACCGCAAAAACCACCCGAACAGGTGGGAGTGAAGAAAACTATGAAAGAGAGATACAAGTAAAATATCTAAATCCAAAGCAATTTATTATTACTATATATCTTCAATGAAATGAGTCATTAAAACCATTCAGTTTTAAAAAGACTGGATATCCTATAAATACAAACTGTTAAAAATAGCCAGCCACTGCTTTACTAGACTCTGATGTGGCCACGTGCTCTATGAGCTATGACTGTCGCCATGCTTCCTGGCTTTGGGCCCCTCCACCATCTCAGGGAGGTGAATCTTCTCTCTCTCTCTCTCTAATTTACTTTTAAATAAACTATATTTTCTAATCTAAAAAAAAATAGCCAACCTAAAAATTTCTACAAAAATAGATAACCTACTCAGACGTGATATCACAAAGTGTGTCACAAAGGAAAATCAGTCCTAAGCCTCTAGACACATTATAAAGAATGTTAACCTAAGACTATGGCAATAAACTAATATGGCAAACCTCCTGCAATTTGGTAAGAAAGTATCTGCTGGAAGTTATCCTTCATTCATAGTGCCCCTAGATTCCTACACATCAGCCGTTATACGGAAACTGAGAAATATTTATTTCCAACTCTACTGAAGGGGAATAAAATAAAGATCATCCAAAGCAACAAGAATTAGAAACAATGAGGGAGGACTTTGTAAAACATCAAATGATTCACCTTCTGTGCTATTTTTCTCCCAGAATAATATCAGACTGAGAGAGTATTTCCTGAACACGAACAATGGGTTGGGTACTGCCCAAATACCCACAGAAAAACAAAGGGAAGTCTTCTGAGATTAAGATTTGTCTCTGTAAAATCCAGAGAGTATATAAGAAAGAATCATCTCTATTGGTATGTCTTTCACAGGAATAAATAATAACTTCTTTTTTTTAATGTCATAAAGTTTACTCTCTAGGCCCATATACTATTCACTGACATGGCTATAGAAAAACCAACATTTGTATTTCAAAGGACTTTAAAAGCAAACTTCTCTTTCTTCACAATAAAAACTCTTTAGTTTCTGTTCCATAATCACTCTTTTATAAACAGGACACCAAAGTTCAGGAACTTAACATCACGGAGGGAAATTATTTATTTTTAGTCTTGGGTTACAGCCATTACATGATTTTTCCATATGTTCATTCACACACTTAACATACATTTTATGCTAATACCATATGACAGGATATTTTCTTAAAAGTATAAAACTCCACATTAGGTATACCAAAGAGAAAGTATTAATCTTAGAATGAGTATCTAGAACATATGAACTACACTTTTTTACTGGAGAAATAAATGGCATCACATTTAAGCTTTTCAATTCACAACTTTTTAAATTAAAACAAACAGTATGTTAAAAATCAACCTGATAAGCAATAAAATGAAGAGTTTTATGTTTTGAATCAAGACTTCTAAGGAGTCCAAATTAAAAGGCAAGCTATAATTTTCTAAGGTACTTTTATTTATTTATTTATTTTTTGTGAGTTGGAGTCTCACTCTGTCGCCCAGACTGGAGTGCAGTGGCCGCTCCCAGCCACTGCAGCCTCGATCTGCTGGGCTCCGGCAATCCTTCCACCTCAGCCTTCCAGTAGCTGGAACTATAGGTGCGCACTACCACACTCGGCTAATTTTTGATTTATTGTAGAGATGAGGTCTCTCCAAGTT
Organism: Carlito syrichta; assembly: GCF_000164805.1. NCBI lineage: Eukaryota > Metazoa > Chordata > Mammalia > Primates > Tarsiidae > Carlito > Carlito syrichta. Next base: position 304,045 of record NW_007259946.1, on the reverse strand, counting down.
GCCCAGGCGGGTCTCGAACCCACGGGCTCAGGCAATCCATTCACCTCAGCCTCCCAAGGCGCAAGATTACAGGCTGAGCCACTGAGCCCGGCTTCTAAAGTACTTTTAGAGGGACACAATCTTAGGCATAAACCATCATCAAAGCTCAAGCTTCCACTGACCTAGCCCCAACAAGACCCCAATAATCAAGGCCAATAACAACTCGTCTAAAATCCTAACATATTAGCTCTTTCTGGGTCTACCTGAAATTTTACATTTCAAACTTACAATCCTCAGAGAGAGAAAATTTTTTAAAGTTTTAAAATATCATCTTGTGATGATGTTTCCAAGGCTAAATAGAAAAAAAAATCTTGCTACTCTACTTCTTATTTACTTTCATGACCTTTGGACCCAAACCTATTAAATGCATATGGCCATACTAGGATTAATTTCTATTTTAATTTAGAAAGAAAAGGAGACCTTGGACCAAAACATTTGCTTTTTCTTCTCCTTTCCTGTAATTCTCAGTCTCACATACCAAGTTAGGTGAAAACATTTTCTTGTAACATTTTGGAAAAGAAAGGTTATCATTAACAGAAAAGGAAAGAAAAACACTTTGGTCACATATATGTCACAAAGTTCTCTAATCATCAAGAAACATTATATGGGTCAGGTGCAGTGTATATGCTCAATAAACACAACAACAGAAAAATCATACTCACATAAACCTGGGGATGTATAATATTTGTTCTGCTGCCAGGACTGCCAATCTAAGAAAAATTCCAAAAGTCAGAGAGTCAGCAGAGACCTAAGATAATAGCCATCTTTAAATTCAATGACAATATAATTTGCCTGGAAAGGTAGTGTTTGTAAATACTTTCAGGTAAAGTATGGTCTACTATGAAGATAAAATATCTTCTCATATGGGAAAAACAATATTCATTTTACAACCATTCAATGTCTGCCAAGTTTCTCCAGAATGCATCAATACAACAGAAAAATATTTATGAGGAAATTAGTACTTTCTTTACCAGATACAAATTTAGACAGAAAAGTACTCTTGGAAAAAAAAGGTTAGTTTGTTTATCTATAAGAAACTTGGGGCACAAGAGAACAACAGTGAAAATGTCCAAGAATATTTTTCATGAAGAAAGCAAGCATGAGGAAAGCTGTAATATCTCTTCAAATCTGCATTTTTACCTCACCACTGACTACCTAAAAATGAGTGCAATGATCCCATGAAGCACGACTGAGTGTGAGGCAAGAGTAGCCATGATATCTCCATCAGTCAAGCACCGGCCTCCACCCACACACACTGGTCAGGGACGCTACCTACATCAGGCTGGCACACCAGCCCCGAGGGGTAAAATCTGAGCCAGGGTGTATGTATGTGTGATCTGAAAATAAATGACACTCAACATCTCTCTTTGTGCCATAGAGAAGAATTTGGAGACACACAGCTAAAAGGACAAAGGAGCAGCATTAGAGGAAATGTAAAAAAGAGTGGATAGGGTCGGGTGTGGTGGCTCACACCTATAATCCCAGCACTTTGGGAGGTCAAGGCAAGAGGATTGCCTAAGTCCTAGGGTTCAAGACCAGCTTGGGCAATTTGGCGAGACCTCGCCTCTAAAATAAATCAAAAAAATTAGCCGGGTGTGATGGCATGCACCTGTGGTTCCAGCTACTTGGAAGGCTGAGGCAGAAGGATCCCCTGAGCTCATCAGGTCGAGGCTGCAGTGACTACGAACGTGCCATTGCACTCCAGCCTGGGCTACAGGGTGAGACTCCTACTAAAAAACAAAAAGACAGTGAATAAAGGAAGCATGATAAATATGAAATAAAGCCAAGACTCATGTTTGGCAAACCAGTAAATTGACAGTCAGGACAGCTGCTCATGAAATGGATCTGCACAGGTGAGGTAATGTGTTTCTGCCAATTTTAAATCTTGTTTTTCTACTGAAATTATCCATTGCCTGACTTGTCTACACACTGACTACTAATTCCTATCTATGACTGACCCAGTATGATTTAAACCTTCCTTGCAGAATTAGGGAAAATAAAGAACAAGACAATTTCACTAGAGCACTTAACCATCTGACTGCCTGGCTTTCAGGGTGTGGCCCTGGCACAACGGTGCCATTAAACACCCACACTACAGTCACACACCGTTGAGAAAGATGAATTTTTATCTGGTGCTGCATATCGGAAGAAGGTCCCGACTTTGTCCACAGACACGGGGCTCACTTGCTCCCAGCCATTTACTCTCACTTGCAGTTGATGAATCCGGAGGTCATGGGTGTGTCTGTAAGCCAGAGTACAGAAAAGATACTATTAAGCACAGTCTCAAAAGGGTAGATTCCATTCTGATCGACTATAAATAACAGTGTAAAAACCCAGCTGGCTAACCCTTTTGGGGATTGCCTAATGCAAGGGAAATCAAGGGCACAGTTTAACTGGGATTTTCACTTACAATACAGATTGCAGAATCTGCTCTAGTGAAAGCTTGACGGAGCTTGACCAAGAATGGCATTTACACTCCATTGCACAAACCACACAAATCGCAAATCCTGTACATGAGCCCAACCTTTATAAAATGATGATGTCAATGGGGTGGTAAAAACGTACAAGCAACTCAATCATATAATCATCATATAACTGTTGGAAATGCAATAAAAAAGTATTCTTCTTGGTTTCTTTGTTGAACATCCTACTCCTCTCAGAACCACATTCAGTTGTCTGGCTCTAGCCCTGTGACGACAGACAGGGTATTCGAGACACAGCCCTCAGACTTTAGGGCTCAAGTGCTCGGCTAAAACTGGTGCAGAAGGCAGTGGGCAGAACAGGAGGAACAGGAGGAAATTGCACATTTAATTCTATTTTCAACTTTGCCTAATTCAAGCCAGAAGTGAAATGGGGAACTGGATCTGAGGCTGACAGGAAAGGGGGAGGGAGGCATGGAGTGGGGTACCGTGTGCCAAAGGGGGAAGAAGCCAGAAAAGGCATTTATTTTTATTAATTCAAGCAGAATAGTGGGAATTGAAATGGGTTGCGAAACATGGAAACAAAAACGGAAGTGACGAAGAAGTCAAACTCCTGCTGCTGTAACGGACCCTGTGCTGATTAAGAAATGTGGCCCACAGCTTCACAGTTAGCTTCTCCAAGAGCTGTGCGGAAGGACAGAAAACTGATCACCACTCACCCCTGGACACCCTCCAGGGGCTTCCAGGTATGTGTGCCCAACACAGTGATTTAAGCTTTTTCCCCCTTTAGAGCCACTGAGGACTCACAAGTTCAGAACTCTCCCCTCTTGAGAATATAGTGTGTGGGTACAAAGCTATGCAAAGGCATAAGTGCTTGATTTGGGAGCGGGTCTGTACTCACAGACTTACAGCACCACGGAAAGCACATGGCTGTGTAATGCTGAAGACTACCTCTTCAATTTCAGGTCGGTTTGAAAATAAATGAGGCTCAAACACTAAATCTTAACTTTTTCAAACACTAAGTCTTAACTCTTCATATCTACTGGATAGCACTTAAATTTTAAAACATTTGTAAATAATAGGACATGTTATTAGACATTTTAGAATCGCTCGGTAACCAGATAACCTTGTTCCACATTTATCCCAATCTTTTGGCTGGCTACTTCAGGAATGAATTAGCTAGTAGTCTCCCTATCAGTTATTCTGAATCTTCTTTGAATCAGAAGATTCTTCTTTGAATCAGAATTTCTATCTTATTACTGGTTTTGCTTCCTGAAACTATCTGCTTGCTAAAAATGCTATGTTTGGCACTGAAATCAACATGCTTTGAGAACTATTTAAGGATACTATGTCATCATTGCATCATGAAAACCAAGCCAGGATGCAATGAACTTGAATGTCACGATCTGTTGATGCTTTGGCAAATTATGTGAAACCCACTGGTTATCACCTCACATATAAAATAAATGAATAGTTAATGGAAAGACACGTATCTCCAAGATAGAGAGGTAGTCAATATTTTTTAAAAGGAAGCACTGATTTTCAAACATCATTTAAAAAGAAAACATGGCTGGGTGCGGTGGCTCACACCTGTAATCCCACTACTTTGGGAGGCAGAGGCAAGGGGACTACCTGAGTCTAGGGGTTCAAGACCAGCCTAGGCAACTTGGTGGGACTCATCTCTACAATAAACCAAAACATTAGCTGGGCATGGTGGCACATGCCTGTAGTTTCAGCTACTTGGAAGACGGAGGTAGAAGGATCACCTGAACCCAGCAGGCTGAGGCTACAGTAGCCATGAGCCTGCCACTGCACTCCAGCCTGGGTGACAGAATGAGACTTTGACTCAAAAAAACCCAAAAAAACAACAAAAAAAACCCACTAAAGACAGTCATTTATATCTATTTTTTAAGGAAAAGAATAAACTATACCTTACCTGTGTCTTAACTTTCCTCTTGCTTCAAATTCAAAGGGAATCTCTTCACCTGTGAGGACCTCCCGCCATTCACTAACATTGTGAGCGTCATCCAGGAGCGTGCCATTCCCTTCCGGAACTGCCCCTGGACTCCCGCTGTGAGACAGTGCAGCCCTGGAACCAAGTCAGATGATACCAGCTTGTCCCCCTTTCCACCACTCCCTCTCACAAGGCTCTATGCTCAGGAGCAGAACCCTCCTAGAACTAGACTCCCAGCAACAAGGCCATATAACCCAGCTATGAAGAATGACCTCAAAGGTCAGTAGCTACAGTTACTTTCATGCTCAATCACAACTTATTTAAGATTTTAGAAACAGTTGAAAGCTGTCACTATACAGTCACTTATCTCTAGCAGTAGAGTCTGGTGCATATAAACGAAGGCATGACTTTTTAAAAGTAGCATTATGGCCAGGAATGGTGGCTCACACCTGTAATCCCAGCACTTTCAGAGGCCAAGGCAGGAGGATCACTTGAACCCAAGAGTTTGAGGCCAACCTGGGCAACATAATGAGACCAGTCTGAGCAACATAGCCAGAACCCCATCTCTATTTAAAAAAAAAAAAAACCTGTTAAAAATTAGATGGGCATGGTGACGTCCACCTGTAGTACAAGCTACTTGGGAGGCTGAGGTGGGAGGATCACTTGAGCCTGGGAGTTCAAGGCTATAGCAAACTATAACCTGGCTACTGCGCTCCAGGCTAGATGACAGAGGAAGACTCCATCTCCAAAAATAAAGATAAAAATAAAAATAAAAAATAAATTAAGTGACTAGCTAGAATTAACAGACATAAACTGTTAAAACAACCAAATAAACAAAAAAGTCTCTTCTAATGTACTGTCATGATGGGGAGGCAGGAGAAATGTGATATGAAATCAAGTGATCTGTAACTCATATCAGGTGCTTATTACCTAAGCTGGAATGATCACCATATATTTGGAATGCTGAGCCAAGATCCAAATGGGCAACAAGTTATTAGAAAAATGGTCAGGCACAGAGGCTCATGCAGTGACTCACGCCTATAGATCCCAACATCTTGGGAGGCTGAGGCAGGAGGATCACTTAAGGTCTGGAGTTCAAGATCAGCCTGAGCAACATAGCAAAACACTGTCTCTACAAAAACATTTAAAAAATTAGCTGGGCGTGGTGGTGTGCGCCTGTAGTCCCACCTACTCAAGAGGCTGAGGCAGAATAACTGCTTGAGCCCAGGAGGTCGAGGCTACAGTGGGCCATGATTGTGTCACTGCCTCCAGCCTGGGCACAGAGTGAGACCCTGACTCAAAAACAAAACAAATAAACAAACAAAAATTAAAAATAAAAGGTTATCTCTTGGCTTACGTAAACTTACTTGTTCTTCAAATTCCATCCAGTTCTGGGTTAAAGAGTGTTTTAGGTATGAAAGATAATTTTTTAGGGGCAGGCAAAGTGTGGGAGAGGTTTTCAAAGCAGTCTTAGAAGAAAAGTGCAAAACGTTTAGTTTAATAACCATATGCAGCTTCTTTAAAGGGGGAAGGGGGTGGAAATTGAGAAAAGATGGAATAACTTTTCTTTCACACATCCTACTCACATCCTTAAATGCCTGACTTTTAAACATAATGTATACCAGGATCAAGATCATAATTTGATTATTTCAGACTGAGGAACTACTTCTCTGACTACAGACTCTACATAGAACCAGAACCTCCATCACAAATCTCAGCAAGACAGCAAGCTAATATAATCAAATATAATCCCAGGAGCCTCAAAGAAAGAGCCCACCTTGCTCTGGCAGGTTGGTACCAAGAGGCTGTGGTGGTGGAGATTACTCTGTAACTAACCAGTGCTCCTTACCTGGTGGGTGTGGTAGTCAGGGTGGCAAACCACAAGGTACACCCCGTGTGATTCCTCAGAGCAAAGGGGACAAACGGCTGCCGGCGCTTGGGGGTTTTCATCTCTGCTACAACAAATGGAAGAAAGTTATTAGCAGGCGCTTCTCTCTGCATGACAGAGACCCTCCCCACATCTGAAGACAGTACCCAAGTTGTCTCTTATGTGAAGGGGCTGAAGGTGAAGGTTCGAGAAAAGGAACTGCCACAGGTGTGCCAATTGGAGAAATGGAAGCTCCAAGTGTTTGGTGGCTGCTATGGGCAACTTGGTCCCCCTCTGGCTACTCTCAGGTCCTGATTCTGCCCCAACTCTTGTGGGCCTTAGCTCTCAGAAGGCATCAAGCCCTAACTTGACCAGAACCGAGAAAGAGATAAAAATGGAAGCCCCATTACTCCCAAGGAACACATTCTAAGTAGGTAACCCAAATTGGAACAAGACATATCATGTGTACTTATTTAAACTCTGTCCAAAAAGCCTTTACTTTGACAAAGCCTCCCTTTATATAAAAGTTACCCTTCAGTCATACTACGCATATTATAGCAAAATAAAAACATTCTTTCCTATTCTGTTATACTAATCGTTATTTCTTTTATCTCTGGAAAATCAGAGGTATACTATCCCAAAGTTTTTTACATGAACATTTTAGCTCATTTTTTAAAACACAGATACCACCACCACCACCACCTCCTATGATAAGGTGGGTACTGTGGTGGCTACAAAAGGAGCACAAAGCATGGCTTCACTGCACAAAAGCATCTAATCAGGGAAGCCCAAGAGAAGCAATGATCAACGCAAAACTGCACGCAGTCAGATTTCAGAGAGAGGTGGCTTGTTCATAATACTGCAGGAAATCCTTAAGGAAGGCTTTCTGGTGCCCGGGCTGCCGTGGGAGACAAACCCCTCTGCAGGCACCACTGCCCATGCCATGTGGCTTGGCACAGGACAGAGAGTGCCAAGGAGGGACAGCAGCGCCTCTAACCAAGCCTGTGTCTCCTCCAGGAGCCCCACAAATGAAGAGGGAGGCGGCAGCAGCAACCCAGCAAAGGGAAGCCTCCTGGCAGACATGCTCCCAACACACGTGTGCACACACACAAGGGTGTGGCCCAGTCATATGATGTGTCCAGCTTCACAGCATGAAGACAGCCTGAGGATGACAGTGACTCAAATGGCCTGCAGCTGGGGAGAAAATGACATCTAGAGGGGAGCAAAGGCTGACTGCAGAGAGTACGACAGCAAAACCGAACTCACCCTGAAGAACCACATTCCTGTGAACAAAATTGAGAAGGCAAAATGCAACATGTCCTTCCTGTTATGATCTCCTGAGTAAGGCACGGGGCTGTATCCTAACAGTCAATAATTACCACTGCCTTTTCAAAACCAGTCATTTCCTTTTTTCCCGTATATCTTACAAAGTTTTCATAGGTTAGTACTATAAATACTGCAAAACAAGCAATTTCAGGTCAAGGCAAGTTCTATTTTGATAACGACAATGGCTCAGGAAAGTCCGCAGTATAGTCGTCTGCTACATAAATCAGCAGTCTCCAGTGTGTTTCCACAATTTTGTGTCCGGTCATTTAGAGACTGCCCCCGAGACTTCTAAAGATAGTCTCTGTCTAGGAATATGCCCATTTCTCACCCCAATGGCCTCACTTAGTTTCCAGGGTTTGCTTAAAAAAAAATAGTGTTCATCAAGTAGAAAATTAAGGAGTAGCTGTAAGGCTGCTGACAAGAGCAGAGGGGGAGTAAAAAATTTAAGAGCTGTCTGCAGGGTAAACGGTATTTACTGTGGCACTTTGAAAGGCACCTCCCTCTCCATGAGTGCAATGAGCGAGCTGCTTTTATTACAGTAGATAAAGGACCCAGGAGAAAAAGAAGCCAGATGTGCTTTCATATCCCACTGTGAGCCTGACTGTAAGTTTCCATTTGCAAATTAGATTTAAAAAGAGCAGGTGGCAGATGGCTTTGATCACTTTGTATTACAGAATAAAGTGCTAGGAATCCATACAGACATAGTCACAAGCACATAGCTTTGGAGTTAAATAGTAGGCACAATGGGTAGGTCCCCACGCTTCTTGCATTGATTCAACATAATGGCCCAGATTTCAGTAACCCACCTCTCTGAGGATAAAAATACACAGCAGGCACACAAATCCAAACCCAAAATCAGGCGACAAATCTTACATCTCCTGCACTAGGGTTCAAATAAACTGTGTACTTGCCTTTGGCATAGTACCAGAGGAAAAAAATCCCAAGTCCATCAAAGAGAACATTATTCCCCGGTGGCCTCAGAAAATCTGCCCCTGGTGACCAAACCCAATTTCTTCATGGGCTGAGAGAACCTAAAGCTCCTCATATCCAAGTTCAGCTTCAAACAGCTCCAGTTAAGGTAATTTCTACCCCTTTGGACTCATTTCACACAGTAATTCTGCATTATAAACAGTGTACGTGTTCATACTATATAAGCAGCTCAGCCCATCAGAAAGGACCTGGTTTTAAATCATAAGAAATAAAGTCCCAGGTCTGCTACCGGCTAGTCAAGTGAATGACGGCAAATTAAATAGTGTCTCTGAGTCTCACTATCCTCATCAGCTAAGCAGGCATGAGGCTTGGCTTAGCCCCAAAGATTAAATAACACATTGAAAGCTCAGAAGCATAAATCCAGGTGAAAATGAAGATTCGGCCACGGGCTTCCTTTGTGAGCCTTCTCTCACACATTCATCCTATTAAAACTTCCAGGAGGCAGGGGGATGGGGGGACACAGCCATGCCCTCGTGAATTACATCCCTGTTCTATACTCCTGGTAAAGAAAGCTCAAATGGTCTTTTTTAAATCAAAAAATAGCATGATGTATAATCTGGAATTAGCCACATACAAACATAAAATCAATCAGATTAAATCACATTCCTTAAAGGAAAAAATGAACATCTGGGATTCCAATTCCCCAGTATTCATGGTGTTTTCTACCATATTCACTTACCAGTCAAATTCTCAAGGAACTTTAAAGGGTTAGGGATAGAAATAAAGAACATTTTCTTTTCTGTCTCCTAAGCAGAAATTAAGGTTTGTGTCAAGGCAATTATTTACAGGGAAATTTTTTCTTTACTAGGATGTTTCTCTTGGCTCTGATCTTGATGATTATAGCTGCTTTCCACAGAGATCCTGGCATCCCCATGAGGATAATGTTCAGTGAGTATTGTACAAATGCTTGCAGCACTGCCTGATGGAGACTGGTGTTCTTCCATCTACTTGCTTTCGAATATGAGAAACTGCCTCTAACTAACATTGGACATTCTGTATCACACACATGGGGTTTATTCCATTTCCATCAAGGTTAAGGGAGATGGAAGAGAGACAATAGAGAAATCAGCATATCCCTACTTCTGGGATAAAGAGCCACATTATTCATGAGTTGGAAATGTTCTTTCCTATTATTAAAGTAAAGTACTCACGACTGGGTAAACCCCCATTCCACTTCCATTCACAAAAAAAAATAAAATTGATGTACAAGGCAGTTCTTAAAACAGAAATATAAAGCAAGCCCTCGCTTGGCTATACTGTACCTCTAGCATAGATCTGGTGCTCTAGATTAGTCAGACTGGCTGTACTCCTAGTTCTAAGGTAGACAAGGGGGAGGCCTGGTAGACAGAGAGACAAAGTTAGAGGGTAAGAATAAATACAGTGAATAAGAAGACTCACCTCCAAACAATAAGCACAAATAGAAAACATTACAAAAATAACAAGCATCATGCAATTATAGGGTCATTCCTTTCAGTGATTATTAAGAACTAAGAATGGACCTAAAAAAAATGAACAAAACACGTTTTATGCTAGCATTTACTGTGGAGGCTATGTAAAAGTAGCATGCTCCTTTTGTTCTGAACCAGGAAAAGAAAATGTATTGAATGTTCCCTTAATAGAATGACAAGACTTCTGAAGATTTTTAATTTAAAACATACTATGTTCTTAAATGTCATAGAAAAGTTACAAAAACCAACCAGCACAGATTTTAGTAAGGGTTGCTCCATTCCAATTGGAAAGCATGCAGTAGAATGCTAGTTGCTAGTCTCAGGGTCTCAAAAACTTAGGGGAAGAGTCAGTATGTGTTTAAACCATCTCTACTAAGGAATTATCGTATTGTTTAAATTCTAAATTAAGCTTGGAAGTTTTCATAATATTTGATATTTTCATAAAATGTCCTTAAATACAAAACTAACAAATTCACTGAAGTGCTACACCATCCAGGTTTACATGCAGAATCAGGCCTTACTGAACAAAGTCAACAATTATGTCAAAAAAAGGCCAATATTTTCTTTTCCATGCTAAAAAAACAGTGAGAAACCAGCAGTGGGGAAATATGACTAAATATTATTTTCTTTTTGAGTTGGAGTCTTACTCTGTTGCCCAGACTGAAGTGCAGCAGCACGCTCACGGCTACCGCAGCCACAACCTACTGGGCTTAGGCGATCCTTCTGCCTCAGCCTTCCAAGTAGCTAGAACTACAGGTATGCACAATCATGCCTGGCTAATTTTTTGATTTATTATAGAGACAAGATCTCACCAAGTTGCCCAGGCTCAACCCCTGTACTCAGGCAGTCCTCACTCCTCAGCTTTCCAAAGAGCTGGGATTACAGGCTTAAGCCATAGTGCCTGGTCTAAATATTCTTAAATAAGACCTGAAAGTTTATGATCGGTTAAACAAGGTTGAACCTACTCACTTTCAAAACAGATGACCAGTTATCATTTTAGTAGGCCTACTAAAAGAATACGATCTGGAATGTGCTATACTACAACCTAGAAGTTGCCAATAAGAAAAGAAGTATGGAAATGTAGATATATTCAAGTTATGCCTGATTAAAAAGATGCATTACACCTTTATAGGTCTAAGTAACCAGAAAAATCTGTAAGTAAATAAAAACCAAGCTTTAACTGAGTCCTAGCATTTAACATAGATGAGGCAGCTTATTAACTATAAAGAGAGGGGAGAAAACTTAAAAAAGGAGGGA
>NW_007259946.1:244100-292724 GCF_000164805.1 Carlito syrichta | reverse complement strand
AAGGACAAGAAAAACCTTCATCAGAAATCTGAAGATCAGCCCTTCCTAGTGTTGGCACTGACTCTGGATTTAAGATGGCCTTGCATGAATGTTTTCAGAAACATATTCTTTTGGACATATTACAAAGATTACTTAGCATCTTCTGGGTAGACAATGTAACATTTTCTCAACACACAAATTGGGATAGTTAGGGAAGGAGCTGGAATGAAGTTGATGTCTAAAAAGCCCTGGCTTCTAAGTAATGACCTTGAGACCCAGAAGCAACAGCCTGGGAACACAGACAGCAAGCACAGCTGACATTTCTTTGTCTCTCCTTCTAGAGTACAGGCAGATAGAAAGTCCACTCATACGCCCTGAGGAGAGATGAACCAGTACAAATACTTTACATACTAAGAAAACCCATCTTCCCATGACACGTTTGCAGACCAGATGGAATATTTAAGTATTCATGAGCTATGTGAAGTCCAGCCAAGACCTGAAAGTTTATGATCGGTTAAACCACATCGAAAGAGGAGGCTGAGTTGAATTTAGACGACAATAGCTTGTGGAACAACTAAGACCATGCAGTTGTCCATCACCATCTCCCCAGGCCTGAGGAACACAGAGCTGGTGAGGCATTAAGTAAGGAAAGAAAACAGTGTCAATAGAGAACACACTGACTTCTCCTTCTTCAATAGACTGGGCACTCAATTACTTTATACTTTATGAACAGTACAGGATTGTTTTAAAAGCTTTTTCCACATGACATCCTGCCCTCTCTCTTTTCAAGAATATAGCCAAATCCTCTATCTCTAAATTTAGAAGACTAAAAAGACGCTTTTAAAACTCTAGTCAAAAATCCAATTAATTAGAAAAACCAATGTTTTGCCAAGTAAAACAAAACCAACCAACAGCTGATCCAGAAGTATTCTCAGGTGCACCAGTTCATCTGCGATATTACCAGAATTAAGGAATAATGTGTTGCAGATCCCTTCTCCTCCGCAAAGGTGGAATTAGAGCCCACATTGAAAGTTCAGCAGTTCATGCCAGAGAACTCTCTGGCAAAGACTAAAACAGAGCTACAGAAGATAGTCAGACTTTCCTGTATGTTTTTCCAAGAAGGATGATGGTTCTATTTGAGATTCTCAGTGAAGCACTGCACTGTAGGTCAACAGTGATTTAGTCAGACATGTGTGGAAAAAACTTACTTTGTCCAAAGCATGGAGGATCCACTGAAGAGCCCATCCAGTCTTCTGATTTGGTTGAATCCATTTCCTTGTCGTCTTTACAGTAATCTGCCATCCACGATTCCTTAGTACTTACATACTGGTCTAGAAAGAATCCCCCAAAGATATTAAAAACAGAAGTAGAAAAGATTGAAGGTTCAAGTCAAATAACTTCAATTCAGCAAAACAAGTTGATCTGTACGATAATATTACTCTTCTTTTAGATGACAGAAATACAGGAAAAGAGTGGTTTTCATTCACTACATCGAATCCAGCAAGGTACATATCAGTGTTGCTGAAGGTACTTTCAGAACGCACACAATTAGCTTGGCAACTCTTTAAGCATGTCATTTTAAGAGTCAGGTCAACATACTTGATGGGAACCAACACAGCAACAAAGGCAACTTATTCTGCTATAAAAGTAAGGTCAAGATCACATCTTTTAAGAATTATTCTGTGATTAGTCTGATAGGCATGAATCTAAACTCACTTCCAAGACATTTAATAAACTCCAGTGTCCAAGTATTATGAGGAGAAAGTTAATTGTGACCATTATGTTTCCCAAGTTGTCTAGTTCTTGCTTGATCACTGACAGTATCAAAATGGGATGCCAACTCTGCCAACATGGGTTGAAGTGAACCATAAGGCTAGGTTAGGGTTTATCAGGAAAGCAGCCATGGTGAATGCACGATGTCTGGCACAGGCCCAAGTATTTGGTAAACTAGGATTAATAGTCTTTCAGACTCAGAACTTATGTACAGAAATGTACCAATCTATGAAAGGAAACTTTCTACTCACCAATTAGTACAGAAGTGATGTTGATGTCCAAACGGGGTTTGGCCTTGGCCTCCAGCTTCAGTCGAGGAGGATGGAGACGACTAGCTGCCTGCTGTTGCCAGGATACAGAGCATGGCCAAGGCTCAATAAATGGCTCCCAGCCTAAAAGAACACAGGAAATAAGACATCTGTTCAGCAGATATCAAGAGTTTATGGGGAACACTATTCACAAATGCTCAGCAAGGACAAACTGGAGCTTAATAGCTTTCTACTTTCAATTCAATTTCACAACAAAAGCACCACCTTTAGCTGTAGGTCACCCTACAGATGTCTACACTATCTGAGGAAACAAGTGGAAGAATATGTGTACCCCCACTCTGGTCTTTCAGAGGTGGCAGAAAGGAGGGTAGGGACACTCGTGTCCTCCTCCATCAAGAAGCAGGCAGGACCTATTCTTGACACTCAAATCAGAAAAAGGAGACTTGGACTCAAGTTGGAAAAATAATAAAATGGTTAAATAAATAACTATTAAATTTGACTCCCTTGGTTACCTGAACGATCCATTGGTTGAATTAAAAGGTACATTTGGAGGCTCGCTAACTTCACATTTTTTATTTTTAAATATATACAAAAGGGACCGGGCATGGTGGCTCACACCTGTAATCCTTGCACTTTGGGAGGCTGACATGGGAAGATTGCTTGAGCCCAGGAGTTTGAGACCAGCCTAGACAACATAGTGAGACCTCGTCTCTCCAAAAAAATTAAAAAATTAGCCAGCATGGTGGCATGCATTGGTAGTCCCAGCTACTCAGAAGGCTGAGGCAGAAAGACTGCCTGAGCCCAGGTTGAGGCTGTGGTAAGCTGTAATCGTGCCACTGTACTCCAGCCTGGGCAACAGAGTGAGACCCTGACTCAAAACAAACAAACAAACAAAAAACACATACATACACAATACAGAGGGTGCCAAAAAATATACATATTTTAAGAAAGAAAAAACTGTATTAAAATTAAAAGATAAATACAGGTCATGTTTGACTTCTACAATTACTAGAGGTGCTCAAAGTGGTTACCATCAGCATCCAGACACTTCTGATTACAGTGAACTAAAAGTAATACATAGATAATACCTCTTAAAATATGTATGTATTTTTTGGCACCTCAGGTATACAAACAACATATATGTACAATTTAAAGAAGAATATTATCATAACACTCATGTGCTCATTCTTCAACTTAAGAAATAGAAAATTACAAGTTGCTCTGACACCCTGAGGACTACCCCCTATATCTCATTCCCTTCCTTCCCGGCAACTCTCTCACACCCATGTCCATGTAACCATTAGCTTACATTTGTAGTTAATCATTTCCATGTTCTTCTCTATAACTTTACCTGCATATATGCATTTCTTAAAAACATGTTTATGAGTCTGTCCTATTTGTGACTGTCACAAAAGTGGAAACCCTGTATATATTCTTTCAGTTTCTATTTTTGCTCAACAGCCTGTCCTGGAGCATAGTGTGGAGCCAAATGCCACATCACACTAATGCAGGTCACTACGGTACACTTATTTTCACAACTAAATAGCAACCCACTAATCAATACACAATTTATTTATACATTCAAATTCTGAAAGACAGTCACTTGATTCCAGTTTTACAGCTGTTAGGAAGAACTCTACTACAAGCAGTCTTAGACACATTTCCTAGTACACATGGGCAAGAAAATCTCCAGGGTACCGACCTAGAAGCAATGTATTGCTGGATTGTTGAGTATGCTTGCACTCATCTTTCACCAGGTCATGACAAACTGTTTTCCAAAGTGGTTGTACCAATTTACAATTCTAGTAGCAGGGACTATGGCTCGTATCTTCACCAATACTTAGTAGTGTCCCACTTAATTTTTGCCAATATGTTAGTGTGAAAAAATGGTATTTCACTGTGATTTGAAAGACTCAAGTTTTCAAAGCCAGTTAATTTTTAACAAATCTTTAAATATGCTCACACAATCAGCCATAGGGAAAGTACAATCCAACACTTACCACAGAGTAGGCACATTAGTCATCATTTGGCATTTAGTGACATCAATGTGTTCATATGATTTTAAAAGTAAGTAATATTTGGTCTGGGAAAATAAATAATCCTCAGAAAAAATAGCTACCATATGCGCTGCAAGAGTTTCTCTCAACCAGAAAGATTTGGGCCTGTTATTGTAAAATGAAACATTTTGAACAATGAGGAAGCAAGAGTGTTGCCTTTAAGTGAATCCAGAACAGAGGGAACACGTTAACTAACATAAAATTAAGTGTACTATGGGCTCTAGAACAACCAGCAGCAGCACAACAAATTGAGGCTGAATTTCGCATCGAAATCAAAGGAAGCAACCAGTCGTAGGCTTAAACCTAGGACTGCACACTACTCTCCTTACTCTGTCCACAACTACAAGGAATTCTGACGAGAGCTTCTTTACACTCTCTTAAGGCAAAGAAGTTCATAGTTAAGTCACTTGATCCTACTATATTATGGCTTCTGAATTTCAACCTGTACAGGACTTTTACCTTTCAACCTGTATAGGCCTTTCTTTACCATGGGAAGAAAGAAATCTGAAAATGCTGCAGTATTAGCCAGATTTTTATGTCTCCTGAGAAACACCTTGCTCTGATCAACTGGGCTTTGCTTTAGGAAGCAGGTAGGGCAGAATATATATTGTCACTGACTATGTAACTTCTACTGAAGCCAGCCCAGGGGGAGTGAGAAGACCTGAGGTTTAAAATGCTTGTGGCCATAAATCTCCTTAAAATTTAGCTATACTCAGGGCCAAATGAACAATCCATCACTATTTATTGAGCAATGGTATGTTTTGGAATGAGCCAAACGTCAGGATCAAAACACCTTTTTAAATCATTTTATTTAAATAATTCATTTGCAACATATCAGATGTTTTTGGAAAAATAGAAAAACATTTATCTTCTCGGCTTTTCATCTTTTCCTCTACTGCCCCGCCCCTGCCCATTCTCTCATGTAAAATTTACATAGCAATAGGTCTGGGCAAACACTTAAATGTATTGTTTAAATCCCATCATAATGTATGCTTTATACTGACCTGACAGAGCACGGTTATAATAATCTCCAGAGAGGGTGAAGTGGGCGTAGCCTTCAGGGCTAGTTCTAACATGCTGAAGAAAATTCAGACCTGTAATAAAAGCAAATCTTACCACAGCGGCAAGCAGGAGCAACCAAAACCATCTTTTGCAGACAAATCGCATGACTCAAATACTAGTTATAGCTAATACTGATAGTCTCACAGGAGAGCATACAAAATTTTGGCATGTTGTTCATTATGCAGTCTTTGCATCAATTTTGATTTTTTAAAATATTGCGTTGAAATAATATTGATCTTCATGACTAAATTTTGGGGTACCCCCTTAAATACTGTGCCTGAGGCAAGACGCTCACTCGCCTCCCCTAGCCCCAGCCCTGGTACCAAGGTGTATGCAAAGCATGTGGGAACAAAAGGAAGATATTTCTGCCTGAATATATAAAAAGAGGGCAGACTGATCAGAGTAGTCATGTCCTGATAAAAAATTAGCTCAAAATTGTAAGATTACCATAGAAAAATGAAGAATCGACTTAATTATTCTATGCAGAAAAAATATTCGTAGGAGCCGGGCTCGGTGGCTCAGCCTGTAATCCTGTGCCTTTGGGAGGCTGAGGTGAGTGGATTGCCTGAGCCCATGGGTTCAAGACCCGCCTGGGCAGCAAGACCTCATCTCTACAGTAAATCAAAAAATCAGCTGGGCGTGGTAGCGCATGCCTGTAATTCGGCTACTTGGAAGGCTGAGGCAGAAGGATCACCGCAGCCCAGCAGGTCGAGGCTGCGGTGGCTGGGAGCGGCCACTGCCCTCCAGTCTGGGCGACAGAGTGAGACTCCAACACACACACATAAAAAAAAAAAAATTTGTGGAAACGGTCACAATTTCAGCATTTTTTAACCAAGTGGGCTTCATGATGCCTAGAAGCACAGGGAAAAGGACAACTTCTCTAACATGCAAAAGGTCACATTAAAGTACCAGAACCAAATTTTACTTGAGGAGAAAAGAGGCTGGCATGGTAGAAACAATGAAAAATTAAAAGTAATACAGTAGTGAGATTTCCATTAACTCTCCTCAGTAACCTCATTCTGACACTGTTTGCAATGATACACTTAAGAATCAAGTACTCCTCCAAAGTACAGTTACTTAGAAGAATCACTTGAGCCCAAAAGTTCAAGGCCAGTCTGGGTAACATGGCAAGACCATGTCTCTTAAAAAAAAAAAAAAAAAAAAAAAAAGGATAAATTACTCCTACCCTGGTCCCCATTCTAGACAGCCCTTACATGGCTCTATGACGGACACTCAGAAGTAAGCTTTCCAATAAGATTCCGGTTTTTTTATTTTTCAGAAATGAAAGCAACAGAACCAATATTTTCTGAGTTCATCTTTTAAATGTCTAGCGCTATTCACTACAATCTTTAGACACATTACAAAGATAAGAAAAATGGAGAGAGAAGAATTTATTTAGCTAGAGCTGTTAATACAATGGAAACTTTATCAATGACAATTTCTATTATTCCCAAGCTATAGGCTGAAGGCCACATATGGAAAATAAATACAAATTTCTTTAAAATCCACATAATGAAAAACATATGTAAAACTATTATCTAAATTTCACCCATTCAACTAAGTAGAGGAGAGCAGAAATAACATTTTAAAAAAGACAAGCCCCAAATAATTCAGCAATCACTGAAAATATTCACGATGAAACTGAAAGTCAGGATAATACTCACGGGAAAAGGTAAGCTCAGCAAGAGGAACATCACAGTCCATGCAATCGTCGATAAAACAGATGCACACACTCTCAGCTTTGATCTCCACACCAGAGATCAGCGGCGCTGGCACAGCCCCCAGGCTATCTCGGCTGGTGGAGGCCAGAGAAAGAGACTTCAGAGGCTCTGCATTCTTAAACAACCAACTTGCTGCCTTTTTCAATTGGCCTTCAAAGAAATTAAAAAGTGATCAGTTCCACCAGCTTCCACAGCTACCCTGGCCATTCATAGAGGAAACAGAGAAACAAAGTTTCACAGAGACCTACTGAGAAGCCCCTGGAAATACTCTCACACTTAAAAAAGAAAAAAAACCTAGCATAATAATAGAAATTCTGCTTTTCAGTAAATAGAATAAGGCCCTCTGTTGAACACCTTCGAATTTACCACACCATTCATAGTCTGGCTCAAAATGACTCCAGTAAGCCATCCCTCCTCTACCATGACATCCACTGAAGGAGAAGAAAGAAGAGGACAGGAGACAGTCCAAATTCTAGGTGCCACTTGGCATTTAAGTCCTTAATCTTCGCTATGTAGTTTTGCATATATTGATTGTTGCTTTGTAACTGTACTCTCTAACTTTGTATATATTGTGTCCCCTCAACCAATCACAAATTCCTTGTTAACAGAGATTGAAAAATTGCATGTGTGTAACATACACTGTTAAATAACAGCTACTTGAATACACCAGATTGCTAAAGTCCCCTTCTCTCATCAAAAAAGCAAAGCAAAGCAAAGCAAAGCAATGCAACCCCATACTTACAAATCACCAGGCGCCACTACATGGAACAGTGTAGTAGTGAAGGGCATGGGTTCTGGAGTAAGATGGCCTGGCTTCAGATCCTGGTTCTACACTTACTAGCTGCTAGATTTTGGGCAAGCTTCTTAATCACTGTGTGCCCTACAGCACTCACTTAAATAATGAGTATACTTAAAATTCTCAGTGCAAAGCTTGGCATGTAATAAACATTATTTTCTATTAACTACATTATTGATAAACAATAGTTGTTATTATCATTTTATCACTGACTAAATTAAGCTTTATTTACTAAAGAAAATAAAAATTAACCAAGAAATCCAAAAGGCTCCTAGAAGTTAAAAAAAAATGCTTGAACTGTTAAAGAAAGAGTAAAAAGCATAGAAAAAGTCAACATTAAAGGGCACAAAGTTAATTAAACCAAAAAGCAATGATGATTGAGTGAAACAAAATTAAGGAACACAATAACTAGGTTCACCTTCATTTTTTTCAGAATGAAAAAATAGTTAATGCAAACAATTATGTCATGATACCAGCATTTTTGCATGCTACTGGCTGAAATGTAACCAGGATACAATCTTTTTAGAAAAAGACTCAAGTAAAGAGCCTGCAAAATATATCTACACCCTTTGGTCCAGTAATTAAAAATACTAGGTCTCTCTGCTAAGGAAATACTTAAAAGACACACACAAAAGTTCACACCAAAAAGTGTTTATGATAGAATTGTGTATAATATTGAATGAAAAACAAGTGAAAAATGATTAAATTATATCTTTAGAGTCAACGTGAAAAAAATCAATGTTTACAAATAATTTCAATGATATAAGAAGATGCTACTAATATGTTAAATATATTATAATAAAACTATAATTAAAATCAATAAAATATTGTAAGAAACTATAAAATTATATCCGCAGAACTATCAATATATAATATATTACATGTGTATACACGTGTGTATAGATTTACTGTCCATAGTACATGGAGAAACAAAGTGTCAAGACTGGAAGGAAATGCAGCTTTTGCTGTACTTCTCCTTTTTTAAGAGAAAGGGGAACAAAGAGGGAGGTGAAGAAGAAGTGAGATGCAGTGGAAAGAACACAGGCTTTAGAGTTAGGCAGGCCTGGCATTAAACTCATCTTGAGGACTAAGAGGTGACCTCAGACAAGTTTACTTAAGTTACTTAACTGATCTGACCCAGTCTCCTTATCTGAAGTGAGAATAATAATGTCCACCTCCAAGGGCTATGAGGAGGATTCAACCAGAAAACACAAAGACAGGCACAAAGGAGCTCAATAAATGGTCATGACCATCAGAATCACCGTCATTAGTGCTACCACTAGTAACAGTACTAACATTTCTGGAGTACACACTTTCTCCAGTGCTTTGCATACAGTGACTTATTTGTATCAAATCTCTGAGGGGGGGCCTCTTATCCTCATTTTATAGATAAGGAAGCACTAGTACAGAGAGGCCCAAAGTCACTAATAAGTACTAATAAGGGCACCCAGGCAACCAGTTCCAGAGGCCATATTCTTATCTATTATACCACACTGCTGCTCCTTATCACTGACCTGAGGTAATACTCAGCCCACACACATCCAGGATCGTCTAAGTACATTCTGCTAAGTCACCTTGTAGGGAAGAAGAAATGGGAAGGAAGCATATTCTCAAAGTAAACCACAGATAAGAACTCTCATTCAAATTACCTTGGCACACCAAAAGAGCTTTGCGACAATCATCCATGCTAAATCCCAGCTCCTGCAGTCTAGCCAGCTGTAACTCTAGAAAAAAAATGGTCGTAATTTTTATAAATAATTTTTATATACTTAATCCATAGACTAAGAAATAAATAAATAAATTCAGAAACTGGTAACTAAAACACTCCCATTTATCTAGGCTCCTAATTAGAGATTTCTATCAAGTGTACTCTGAAAATTCCTTGTATTGGCTGTGTTTTTAAAAGCTTAAAACTAAAACTTAGTGTTATTCACATAACTTTAGCATTACCCATGTAACTCTGGAAGAAATTGTTAAGAGGAAAAAATAGTGGAGCAGTTGGTTTGGGGTGTTTTGCTTTTAAATTTTAAAAAATGAGAGTCATACTTATGACTTACAATTATACTTAATGACACTCAATTAGACTCCAAACAATTTAATTGTGCAAAAGAAAATTTCAGTTAAAAGGAAGCAGTTATTAGGAAGACTAAGTGGGTTTTATAGTTAAAACCTACCCAAGACAGGGTCTAAGGTGTGTCTTGTCCCTTCTCTAACTTCCTCTCCAACACGAGATGCACCTGGAAGGTAACTGCTAACAGATTCGGCCTCCTGGGCTGCTGAGTCCGGCACTGCAGCTTGAGCTTGCTCTGGGATGGATTTTGCAATGGCAAGAAACAGCTGAACATCATTATAGGAGAGTCTGATATCCAGGGCTTGTAACTGAATCTAACAAAATGTAAAGGTAGCAATTTTTTAAAGCTGCATTCAACTTTACATCCACATCTCTTACAAAATACAATTCCTATTCTAAGTTCTAGATGTCCAACTGATACTACACCAAATTTCTCATTTAAAAGACTGCAAAAATCTTGAAAGGAAGCACTAGTAACCATAAGGTAAGATGTCTCAGGTATGGTAAGATGTCCCAATTGTGAGATCAAATGGTCACAAATCACCAAATTTAAAATACTAAGCTAGGATAATTACTAGAACAGTTAGTATTTCAGCAAGATGATTTTCATACAAGCACATTAATCAATTAAGCAGAGGATCAGAGAATGGCTCTGGGGAGAAAGGACCACCAATTAACAGCATTTGTTAATCCATTTTGCATGGATCTACAGAATGTTTTAAATCTCTAAAACAAACTGACCAACCAACAAGATTTATTTCTTCTTTATTCACACATAACTTTAAATGAGTCAAGTTTAACATTAATATTTCCTGAAATCCAGTCTTCTTCAGAGATTACCAATACGACCACCACTGGAATAGGCAGCACAGACACCAAGACCAGACCACTATAGCAATAGGGACTCTGAATGACTGTCAGAATGGCTGGGAATGGTGCTTATTTGTTTATATAGTTATGTGTTTATGTATGTATGTATTGATTTATTTTCTGTGAGGTACCACTAAGATGGAAAATCAGGATGGCTTTTCTCTCTTTCAGTCTTCTACAAATTCAAATGGGCTGATTTCCCTCAACCAAAGAAACCCAGCACCCAGTCTTCATGTCTTCCTTCCCTTGCGGCACCCTGTATTCTCCTTACCTCCCTGGTACCACCTTGCTCTAGTCAGCCCTTCTGTTCCCATCCAACCTGACTTCTGCCCATGGAATACTCCTCCCCACCCCTCCCCCCTCCGGCCTATTACATCCCACATTCCACCATTCCTCCTGGACTCACCTGACCTTGGGTCCCACTCACAATTAATATTCCTGCCTACATTGAGTTCTGCTTTCTGTAAACTTCCACAGAATGTCAAGATTATACCAGGCAACTAAAAGGTCTTTTATTTTCCCCAAGATTGCAGGGTCTTCTAAGACACAGTGTCATGTGTATTTTGTATTTCCCAAAGCCACTAAAATGTTGAGCTCAGAGTAAATAAGAGTGCCTGCACAGAAAAGTGTTTAAGTACATTCATGTATTATACAAGTTTTACATCATTACCTCTAGGATAGGCGGGAAATCTTCACTATTGAATGCATCCATCAATCCTGAACTATTCTGATAAGAAGAATTTCCCACCAACTCCACTTGAATTTGTACGGGATCAACAATTGAAAGAGCTGTATCCTGCTCATTCCCTAGTCGACATGAAAACACCTAGAGAACAAAATGCAATACGGCAAGAATTAATGTCTGATCCAGGACGGGTCTAACCATCAGCACAGAAAGAGACTGTCTCAAAAGCAATCAGATCTATGTTATCACAGATGAACAATTGCTGGAATAAATAATGTGAAGAATGAGACTGGTACTCCCACCGCCAAGAGCACATGCAGTGGTTCATCCAGAGGAAAAGGCAATTTAGCAATACATCCGAAAGACTAAAAAATCTCACGCCCTTTGATGAAATAATTTTACTTCTCTCTAGAAACTAGCCTAAGGAAATAAATGCAAAATATTTAAAAATTTCACTGAATCATTATTTAATTATTATTATTATTTTATTTATTTATTTATTTATTTTTTTGAGTTGGAGTCTCACTCTGTCACCCAGACTGGAGTGCAGTGGCCACTCCCGGCCACCGCAGCCTCGACCTGCTGTGCTCCGGCGATCCTTCTGCCTCATCCTTCCAAGTAGCCGGAATTACAGGCATGCGCTACCACGCCCAGCTAATTTTTTGATTTATTGTAGAGATGAGGTCTCGCTGCCCAGGCGGGTCTCAAACCTGCGGGCTCAGGCAATCCACTCACCTCAGCCTCCCAAAGGCACAGGTATTTAATTATTTTTTAAAATTAAGAGCAACCAAGGTTATATCATATCCACTCAAAAGAATATCTGCAGTCATTTAAAAATGACAGTCAAAAAGATCGTATAAGATGTAGGACGATAGTTACAACATAGACTGTGAAAATACAGCCCAAAATAATAATATACTATGACTTTCTTTTAAGGAAAAAAATCACATCAATATGTCAATACATATATGTGTGGTGGGATAGGTTATTTTCCTTCCCTTCATAAGTTCTTAAAAATAAATACATTAATTATTAAAGCTGAGAGGTACACATGGGATCCATAATATTGTTTACTTTGTATATGTTTGAAATATAATGAAACATTAAAAAATAAATATATTTGTGGGAAAGAGAAGGGAGGAAGGAAGGAAGGGAAAGAGGAAGGAAGGAGGGAGAGTGGGAGAGGAGGAGGCTGGTCTCATTCTCGGACCAAATTATTCTGTATGCTTAAGAAGAGTACAGAAGAAAGAAGAAAGCATTCACTTTGTCCCCCCTTTTGGAGCATTTCCTAGTGCTACTGAAAACCAAAGTCCTTCGCCATATTTAAAATTAACTCATACTTTATAAATCTTCCCCAATGATGTACCAAGCAGGTCTTAAAATTCAGACCCAACGGCACTGCCTAAGAAACAAGACTGAAAGGAGTTTCCAGAAATCTAAAATATTTGGTCATGTAGTTTTTCTAAGACTTAGGAGCAGAAAACTTTCATTTTCCTTTTTCCTTCAGGGGCTTCTGCTATACAAAACCCAATTGTACCTGACAGTTCATTAATCAATCACCAAGATTTCCATTCAAAGCTAGTATTGTGGTGGCTTGGGAAGCAAAGGAATTGCAATTTCATGACCAACTCGCATCACACCAGCATGCAAATCCTTCCTCTCACACTGAGGTTTCTTTACATAAGGGAAACAAATGCTCAAGAAGCAAGATCCCTGCAGGTTTTATCCAGCTACATTTTACCCAAAAAAGTATCATATACTGCTGACAGTGAAAATAAGTTTTATTCACTCAATCTCTGAGCAATACCAATGGAAAGAGGGCACGAAAAGTTCAATCATAAATGAAAGGAACCCTGATCAAACATCCTAACATTATAGCAAGAGGAATGTTCGCTGAGATCAGTGAATTAAGAACATCTGACAGACAATAATCTGCCACGGTTCCCCTTCTGTCTCCACAACCCATGGCTTAAAAAGAGACAGAGCACTTTTGGCTTAATATTGCATAATGAAATTTCAAGCTACAAAGGTCACTCCAGTGCAAATGATCCCCTCCATGAAATTACATCAAGAGCCTCAAGCACCACTGTTAGAGATGCGCTCCTTTACAATAGGACTGACCCTCAGGAGCTGCCCTTCTACAGATCAGGTATTCCTGAGAGATAATAATATAAAACCTTTTACAAGCAGGTTTCCTTAACTCCAAAGCCCCAGCTCTTCCCAGGGCAGCACACAGAATGGGGAAGGGGATGCCAGGGAAGTGAAGACCATGGCCTCACCTTCACAAAGCTGCCAGGGCCTAGACCTGCAGAGCTAGAGGACAGAGCAAGGTGCCCAACTGGGTAATGGGAACTAGAAGAATCTCCTGGAACTTCCTGAGGAAGGAAGAGTATAAGAGAAAGAGGGAAATGCCCTCTGCATATCTGTAGCCTCACACTAGAAGACTGAATTCACACATTACAATAGAGCCTGGTAGATTTGAGGTGAAAACAAAGGGGAGAAGGGGGCAAGGGTCCTCCAATTCCATGATTTCCCCTAATGAAAGTTTAGGAGGTGAAATTCTCCTCCAGACAGTTTTCTCTTGAGCCAAACATGCAGTGCTGTAATCAACACATAGACTTCTTACCTCGATGCCAAACAAACTTCCTGAAAAGGGGCGATCGACAAACCGGGGCTTATAGGTAAGCACTGTGGTGCCTTTCAGAATAATGGCATTGGTATCGAAGCAGGACACATCTTCAACAACCACAAACTCGGTGCCTATAAAAGACAGCATCATCAATCACGCCAAAGCTAGGAAGCTGAGAAACACCAGGCTACTGCAAACAAAGCAGCACATTTCCACCAGGCAAGAACATTAACCAGTAAGATTTGCTCTCCAAGATGTTGGTTCACTGTCATCCTGAAACAGTTCTCTGTACGTGGCCAGATATAGCTGAGCCAAAGAGCACTGAGCTGGCAGAATAGCCTGTGATGTGGTTTCTCTCTTTAGCATGTATTTTTAAACTAGAGAGAAAAACTGCATCTCAGTCCTTCTGGGAGGCCTACCAGATATTCAGAAGCTCAGAAAATTGACCTTTCTTTAAGTGATGACCCGACTGAAAATCCCAGGAAATAGATCCAGGTAGTACTAACGTTGGTTAAGCATCATAAGTTGCTACCTGGCATACATATATGTAGCTGCTTACAAAACTGTTTACAAAGAATGTAGACCAATTTAATGTCATGATTTTTGAAATCAATAGGTGCAGACAGTTTTCTACTCATATGTAATGGCAAATTCACTCTGTTTTACACTGTGTTTTCATCAAAACCATGTATAGATTGAGTTTTTGTAACCGAACTCATTTAAAATGCATTGTGAAAGCCAGCTTCCTCAACACACTGATAAGTAGGTAAGGGTATCATAACAGTAATTACATAAATACATACAGATGCACCAGAAGAATCCACTAGTCAACAAAAATAGTAAATCCATCTGTAAGGAAAAATAACTTTTTCATAAGTAAAATAATATTTATCTTTAAATCAGAGATTTTCACATGCCAAATGTGCCTAAACTTAGCAAAGCACATCTGTTGAGGCCCTAACTATCAAACAGAAAATTGAAGCCAGATTTCACATTGGGAAAAAGACCACTGCCCAGGTTGGTGCTCAGGCCAGGCACATGCACTGGGCAGGCAGAGGACAGGGCCAAGAGATCCCATAGCCTTCAGTGGGTCAGGCAACTCACCTGAAAATGGAGGTCAAGAACTTCGATGCTCATTGGTTCATAAAGGATGAAAATGCATAAGTGCTCATGTCAAGAAACAAAAGGCAACAGTGAAATCATCCTATAAGACAGATACTGAGCCTAGCTTCCAAACTAAGCACCAGTGAATCACACCTATATATAATCACCTGTTACATTGACCTTGACCTCCAGGTGCCTTTCATTGGACACAGGAAGAGAAGACCGCTTGGTAACTACTCCACTCTTCACAGTTTTGGGAACTATAGCAGATTCACTGCTAGAGTTATGGTGGTGGCGAGGAGAAACATTGTTTTGTTTCTTAGTATCTCTAGGTGTGTGAAGAAAATCATGGACTAGCAGTAGCCAGTCAAATATGAGAAACACACGGAGATTGTTGAGAACTACTGTAAAACAGGAGGACTCCTTGGTAGCTCTACAAGAAAGAAGATAGAAAAAACAAATAGGGAAGAAGCAGCATGGTATTTCAATAACCTGCAATAATTATTTAGTTTTGGCACATTGTATTCCAATATTTTCTAAACTGCCAACTTTGAGTATCAATAAACTCTGAACACTGGTTGAATAGCACATTTAGTGTATTACAGGTTTAATAACACAATCAGTATAAGTTAATCATATGTTTAAAACAGGAAGGAATATGTTATAAGAAGACAGAATAGCATAGCCCAGTACTTCTCAGCTGGGATGACTGTGCTCCCCAGGAGACATTTGGAAATTTCTGGAAACATTTTTGATTGACTTTTTGGTTGTAATAGCAACTGAGGGAAGGGAGGTTTCTATTGATATCTAGTGAATAGAGGCCAGAGATGTTGTTAGGCATCCACAATGCCAGGACAGCCCCAAAATAAGGAGTTATCTCACCCTAAATGTCAACAGTGATAAGGTTGAGAAACTCTGGTGTAGTAGAAAGAATACAGCCTTTCAGGTCAGAAACTCAGATTTAAATACTGTCACCTAAGAGTTGTGTCATCTTGGGAAAATTACCTGCCTTCTCTCAGCCTGTTTCCAGAGAGGAATATTAATATCATAAGAAATAAAGCATCAGGTCAGGCTCGGTGGCTCAGCCTGTAATCCCAGCACTTTGGGAGGCCGAGGTGAGTGGATTGCCTGAGTCCGCGAGTCCAAGACCTGCCTGGGCAACTTGATGAGACCTCATCTCTACAACAAATCAAAAATTAGCTGGGTGTGGTAGCGCACTCCTGTAGTTCCAGCAACTCGGAAGGCTGAGGCGGAAGGATCGCCGGAGCACAGCAGGTCGAGGCTGCGGTGGCCAGGAGCGGCCACTGCACTCCAGTCTGGGTGACAGAGTGAGACTCCAACTCAAAAAAAAAAAAAAAGAAAGAAAGAAAGCACCAGGCACATAGCAGAAATTTGATAAATATCACTTTCCTTCCCTATAAGCTATTTCTTTGTTTTCTTTCTCTTTTCTTTGTTCTTTTGTTTTGTTTTGTTTGAGTTGGAGTCTCACTCTGTCACCCAAGCTGGAGTGCAGTGGCATATTCACGGTCACCCTACAGTCAACCAGCTGGGCTCCAGTGATCCTTCCGCCTCAATCTTCCAAGTAGCTGGAACTACAGGCACACGCTACCACGCCTGGCTAATTTTTTTATTTATTGCAGAGATGATGTCTCACCAAGTTGCCCAGGCTGTTCTCAAACCCGTGGGCTCAGGCTATCCCCTCACCTTGGCCTCCCAAAGTGCTAGGATTACAGGTTTGAGCCACCAAGCCTGGCCAGGCTATTTCAAGAGGATCAAAGAGGTGTACTTTCTTAGATCTCTGGGATCACTTCTTTATAAACATCAAGTTTATAAACTAGTACTAGATGGTTTCTCTAGCTGAAATTGACCTTAAGGCCCAGATCGTCTAGCCAGAGCGGAACAAGTAAGATGACATTTACCATGGGTATATCCCCTAGGCAACCTAGAGGTAGAGTTGTGGGGTGGTGGTTGTTTTGTGGTCTCCATTACTCCAAATTCTATATTTGAAGTTATAACCCAAGGAAGACTTTCAGGCCTGGCCTCAAATCATGGTATAGTCTTGGGCTTGACCCAGGCCCTATTAATACATTAGCAGGCCAGATCTACTAATGGATAGGACATTACCTCTACTCTACCAAGATGGGCAGGACAAGAGAAACATGGGCTAGGGTCACTTAGATAGGGTTTTCTGGGTTGACCTTGGTCCTGTAAGCCCAAAAGAGAAACTCTGGGGCTCTAGTTACTCCATGTACCTGGTTCCCTGCCCTAAAAGGTGCTCCTATGTGGGAAAAGCTGATGTAGAGATATTTCCAAGGCTGGTTTCTCTATTCTCTCAGTTCTCCTAGACCTGGCTCACTGCCTCTAGAGAAAGGGCATGCTGCTGCATGTCTCCTTCCTACAGACACAGCATTTTTCACAGAAACACTCTACCCTTGTGTAATAGAGAAAAAATGTTGCCCTCAGTAAAATTTTTCCACCCCATTTTGAACATGGATTGTCAGAGCTCTGCACTAACTGGAAAGTCAGTGTGTTGGATCCCTTTTCTGGAAAATATTTCAAGCCTTTAAACACTGTGAAGTGATTTATATTTGACACACAAAATCCCAACAGAAGAGTAATTCTTCTTGAGACACGAAAGGCGTTCGAAAGTTCCAATCAAGAGTACATTTTACTCCTCTCACTAACAATAGTATTTTTGTTAGCATGAGCCAAGGTAAGACTTTATTATTTGACTCCAATAAATTATATATATATATATAAATAATCCAAGGTTCCTTGTTTATTAAAAATTGAGTAGGAGGGGGAACAACCTGATCATTTAGGAAGAAATATCAATAATAATAATGCAAACTTAAGAAATGTTTCTGTAGATGGACCAAATATATGCAAATCTTCTCTTCAAACAAACATCTTTAAACAAAGGAACACAAAACACAACCATCTTATCATATGACTGCAATCAGCCCAATGTGCGAGAAGCCTGTTATGTCTGAAGACTGTTAGAAGGGTCATGGGGCTTTGAAGTCAGAGACCCAGGTTTGAGTTCTGACTTCTTAACCCACTAGCTGTATGTCCTTAGAAGAGTTACTAACCCTTCTCCAGGTTTCTATCCCGGCATCTGTGAAATGGGAAGAAGTCATCCACTATACAGATTTGCTGTGAGGATTAAACTGACAGTAGGTAAAATGGCTGGCTCATGGCAGGGCCCAATAAGAAGCAATAATGATCTCTACTATTGAACTTTTTAAAAGTTCACACAAGAGTTAAAATATCTATTTTGCTAGATTTCCAAAAGGCATAAGGAGAAATCATGACCTCTTGCTCCAAAAAAAAAACCCTAAACCGAGGAATTCTCAACAGCACACTGAGGTGTCAGGCATACGTAAACATACAAATACAGGAATAATCCTGACTTTTTCTTTCTTTTTTTTTTTTTTTTTGAGTTGGAGTCTCACTCTGGTGGCACACTCATGGCTACCCTAGCGTTGACCTCCTGGGCTCCAGCAATCCTTCCACTTCACCCTTCCAAATAGCCAGAACTACAGGTGCACAATACCATACCCGGCTAGTTTTTTATTTATTGTAGAGATGAGGTCTCACCAAGTTGCCTGGGCTGGTCTTGAACCCTAGGGCTCAGGCAATCCACTCGCCTTGGCCTCCCAAAGTGTTGGGATTACAGGCTGAGCCACCGAGCCCAGCCTATTTTTCTTTTTCTTTTTTTTCCCTTTTATTTTTTGCTTAACCACAAAGTTTTTCCCAGCCTTTTTATTTGGTGATTTATACATACAACCTATCTGATGACATTAAGCACTAGCGGAAGGAGAGGTCTTCTTTGGATTTTCATTGAAGGATTTCTTTAGATCAGACCTAATTTTTCAGTATCAGGTCTATGCTCAGTCATAACATCTTCCAGTAGTATATCATAAAACAATACAAGCCGGGCTCGGTGGCTCAGCCTGTAATTCTACGCCTTTGGGAGGCTGAGGTGAGTGGATTGCCTGAGCCCATGGGTTTGAGACCCGCCTGGGCAACCTGGCGAGACCTCATCTCTACAATAAATCAAAAATGAGCGCGTGCCTGTAAATCTGGCTACTCGGAAGGCTGAGTCAGAAGGATCGCCGGAGCCCAGTGGGTCGAGGCTGCAGTGGCCGGGAGCAGCCATTGCACTCCAGTCTGGGTGATGGAGTGAAACTCCAACTAAAAAAAAAATAAATAAATAAATACAAGTTACATTAGTAAAATTAATAACAGCTACCAACTGTGCCAAGCAATATGCCAGACTGTTTTGTTTAATTATTACCTCTACCTTATGAGGTGGGTATATTTAAATATTTTTCTATTTTATATAAGAAAAACTTGAGACTCAATGAGACTAAACAACTTGTCCTAGGACACGTAGCTGGAAAGTCAAAGATCAAGGTTATTTTTTGTTTTTGTTTTTGAGTTGTGGTCTCATCCTGCCACCCAGACTGGAGTTCAGTGGTATGACCACAACTCACTTCAGCCTCAAACTCCTGGGTTCAAGCAATCCTCCCACCTCACCATCTGGGAATACAGGTGTGTGCCATCATGCTCAGGTAATTTTTTAATTTTTTTCTAGAGACAAGGTCTCACTATGTTGCCCAGGATGTAGATCAAGGTTTTGAGCTCAGAACTGATTCCAAAACACATGCTCTTTCCCAAGGCTGCCTCCCATAACACAAGAAAAATATAATCTAACTCAAAAAGGTAAAAACTCTTTACACATGAACAAGTGAGTAACACTTGAATAAATAGGTAATTCAAGCCAAAACCCATTCCCTTCCATTATTTGTATAGAGCAAAGGTCTTTTTTTCTTTTTTAAATAAAACAACATAATTTATTCCTTCCCCAAGTAACTTTACAAATTAAAACAGTTTACAGCTTGCAGAAAGGCTGATTTTAAGGACCTGGTTCAATTGTGAGCTACTTGTTTTTAAGGCAATGGAGACATCTTTTGGCCAATAAATGAAACTGCAAGGTTATAGGACTAACACATAAATACACAGTGGGAAAGCCATTATCAATCTATTTATCTGTTTAGTGATTCCTTGGTCCTTGGATGTCCTAAAGCCAACACAGACTTGGCCCACTAGCCACAAAATGAAACGTCTCCACAAAGAAAGGCAGAGGCTGGGTCTGGATCTCCTACCTGAAATGTAGTTCAATCTGAATGGACCCTTGATTAGTGCTGCTGTTCTTGGAGGGCTGAAAGATACAGCTGAATACATTGGTCATGCCAGGGCTGGTCTTTTGCCCAGCATAGCGGGTATCAAAAGCCATCATGGAATGGGAAACCAAGTTAATGGACTTGGTTTGGTTGGAAAAGCTCTCATAGAGCAGTTTACATTTCTTGAAGTCAAATCTAAAAGGGAGAAAAGAAAGCAGAAAAGATGTGAAACATAACTCTTCCATTTCACAAAAGTACACAATTTCAAGATAGCAAGAACAAAATCATAAATATATCTAAGTGCTATGCAGGAGAATAATTTTCATTCTGAGTTCTTTCTTTCTTTCTTTCTTTTTTTTTTTTGAGTTGGAGTCTCACTCTGTTGCCCAGACTGGAGTGTAATGACCGCTCCCAGCCACCGCAGCCTCGACCTGCGGTGCTCCGGCGATCCTTCTGCCTCTGCCTTCCGAGTAGCTGGAATGACAGGCACACGCTACCACACCCAGCTAATTTTTTGATTTTTTATTGTAGAGATGAAGTCTTGCCTGCCCAGGCGGGTCTTGAACCCGCAGGCTCAGGCAATCCACTCACCTCAGCCTCCCAAAGGCACGGGATTACAGGCTGAGCCACCGAGCCCAGCCATTCTGAGCTCTTTCACTGATTTTGTTAACAGACCCCTCAAAATGGACTTAGTAGCATTGTGCCTCGCACTTTTACTTTTTCAGTTCCAAAGAGATGATCTTGTTCATAGAAGAAATAACAATGCCACATATTTATTATATTCTAGGTTCATTATCATTTCCACTTTCCATCAGAAGTCTAAGAAGGCTATATATTTGTATAATCCCCAAAGGATGTCAAGGGTCCCTTCAAATCACCAGTCAATTCTAGCTTACCTAAAGATTTCACTCTCCAGATTTGGGGGGGAAGGGGGATGGGGAGGGTTGGAGTCTTACTCTGCCTCCCAGGTTGGAGCGCAGTGGCACACTCACAGCCACCGCAGCCTCAACCTTCTGGGCTCAGGTGACCCTTCCACCTCAGCCTTTCAAGTAGCTGGAACTACAGGCATGCGCCACCATGTCTGGCTAATTTTCTGATTTATTGTAGAGATGAGGTCTCGCCAAGTTGCCCGAGTTGGTCTTGAACCTGTAGGCTCAGGCAATCCTCTCACATCAGCCTCCCAAAGTGCTGGGATTATAGGCATGAGCCACTGCGCCCAACCCACTCTCCAAATTTTTATGTAAGACTGTCATAATGTACTGGGAACAACCAGAAAATAATGTGTTTGGAACCACCCATTTTTTTAATAACAGAAAGTTGCAATGAGCAATTCATAATTACTCAGTACCACTGTGACAATACATACAGAATTATTCCATATTGAGAAAAACTAAGGGCATAGTCAGTCAACAGAAAAAAAAAAAATGCTGGCTCACAAGACCATCAATCTGGGACCAGTTTCGTTCTCATCAGATGAGCCAGGTAAAGACTACGGCAAACTTTCAAGGGAAAGACAAACTAGAAGATAAGAGTGCTTCTGCATGGAAATTATTGGCCTTGAAGTTCTGTTTTTAAATACCAGACCACTTTTCCAGCCATATGACTTTACGCTAGTCAGAAACTGTATCTAGGAAATAGGAATAATATCTGCCCAGTCTTACAGGACTGATGCAAAGACCAAAATGAAAAGGTTATTAAGTGTGAAAATATGATACATTCTTTGAAGTTCTACAGCAGTAATCACAAATTCATACATCTACACTGAACAGAAAAGTGAGATAAGTGAACTGCTAGGTAAGCACACACCCCATCTAAAGGGAGCAGTTGCTACTCAGCATCCAGATGCTTCCAAGTGAGAACATGTACTGACTGTTGCTAAAGCTTACAATTTTTCAAAAGAAACTAAAATCCAAACTTTTATGTAAAATTTCCCAAATGGTCAAATGGTGGCCAGTGAGGTGGTCATCAGTGCCACACACCAAGTAGCTCTGGGTCTCCCTCCATAACTATTCTAACACACGATGAGACAGCACCTCCTAACTCCATCACAACATGTGGGACCATGTTTTAGCTCCATGAGGTTTGGCAGTGCATTTAATTGCCTTAAGACCATTCCAAGCTCTTGTTTTTCTCTTTGGCACATCAAAACACTGGCTGCTCTGTCACCCTGAGAGACTGTAATGACCAGAGCAGCCTGAGACCCACCACCATCACATAGTATGAGGGAGAAAAGCATCTTCACTGGTTTAAGCCACTGGTATTTTGGGGTTGCCTGTTACTACAGTATAATCTAACCTACACTGAGTGACAGAGAAACAAATGGAAACTTTTCCAAAAGTACTGTGAGACCAACCAAAAGGCACTGTGCAGACCACGTTCTGCCTGTGGACCACCACTCCCTGCAACCTTTGCTCTATGCTAATGCAAAATGTATATTATTTGCACTATGGTTGCACTAGTAAAATAATATAATTAAAGGCATACCTGGCTAGGGACCCAGCACCTTCTTTGCCTTTTGGTTCTTTGAGTTCCAGACTCACATTTACCATATCAACGAGGAAGCACATGCACGTGTACACTTCTCCACTCAGAACGGTCTACAAAAGGAAAATACTAATCAATCCACAGCTGATGACCTCACCTAAACATGCCTTAATAGGTCAATAAATCTAACTTGCTTGTTGTTCCACCTTCATTTTCCTGGTGAACTGGAGGACTAGATACACAGGGTGACCATCAGCTGAGACTGAGAGTTACAGAAGAACACAAGGTCTCACTCACATGAATTCTCGGATCTTGTAAATCATAAGGCCGCATAAATTCCTCTATGGGTTCTCCAAGGTTGTTCTCTAACAAGCCACGGATCAGCTTGTATTTATATAGGTCCAGGGAGCAGTGAACTGAGGACAGATTGCCATGGATAGATATGTCTGGCACAGTATGACTTATTTCTCTATGAAAAGAAAAAGGTCACTTACACAACCAAGTCACTAAAACTTAACATTGACAAAGCGCACACCCAAACACAGGGCTACAATGTACTCACCTACATTATCAGCCAGTTAATTTCCAACTTCTAATAAAAAAAACATTTCATGTAGCTCCAAATGAAGCAAGTTATTATGACTGTCATGCTTCAACTACAAAAAAAACCCTTTTATCCCAAATCATACATTTGGAAAATTCTCAAATTAACTACCTAATCTATTAATATGGAAAATCTCATCAGACTCAGAAATAGCTTGAAAATTACAGCTGGGAAAGCAATAAAGAAAAATGTCAGGCTCCTTATTTATCTCTTCAGATGTATTGGTAACTAAAGGCAGACACTAGCATTTCACATTTGAGTCCAGATGGGGAATTGGGGTAAGATTTGAACAGGTGACTCATCTCAGCTGGAATGGGCAGAAGTTGAAATCAGGGGAATGGACACAACCCATATATAACTTATCTCAACATTAAAAATGGGTGAAGTGTGCTATAAGCATATAAAGTAAAGAGTTAGAATTTGAAATGGCAGAGGAATATAAAAAACTACTTTGTCTAAAGACAGAGAAAAACCTACATACCTACAAACAATAGAGTTTTAAAACATCAAGGTAGGGCATGGTAGCTAGGAATGGTAGCCAAGCATGGTAGCTGGGCACAGTAGCCGGGCATGGTAGCCAGGACATCTGTAATCCCAACACTTTGAGAGGCTAGGCCGGAGGCTGCTTCAAGTCCAGGAGTTTGAGACCAGCCTGGGCAACATAGTGAGACCTCGACTTTATTAAAAAAATTAAAAAGTAATACATTTTTTAATTTTGATTTTTAAAAGACCAATGATGCAATTAACAAAGAAAAACTGGGAAAGATGACCAAGTGCCATCTTGAGATCCTGTTTCTGTGGTGTGCGAAGCTGACAGGACACTTTGCAGTATGTATCACCCTCTATCTGGCCTAACAGTATAATTATCTGCACATAAACACTGACAGGAGTGGGGAAAGTTTAGATAAGCAGAGTAACAAAGCACTTTTTTGGGGGAAAGTATTGCTTGAAAAGAAAACAAAGTGTTCGATTTCTAAATAATGAAGCTCTTCTTAAGACTGCTTAGCCAGTAAAACTAAATATAACCCATGCCAACCATAATTGAACACCAGCCAGGGAGCACTTGAATAACAAGTAAAAGTGAAACACAAACATCCCAGTGAGAACCACTAAATTGTACCATTAATCCAGAGAGAAACTAAAAAAGTGACATTAAATGACTTGTCCAAACCCAGGAACTGTGAAGGGGGTGGCCAAAGAGGGATTTAAATCATACTCTATACAAGTAATGAGACTGCTTTTCAAAATGCTACAAATGGAAACATCTCTCATTTCTATACAGCCACACCTCATCCTTCCCTGGAGTTGAGATGCAGAATGTGGGCTGCTTTCTCCAAAATCAATGCCCCTCACTGAGAGCTACCACACACTGTATCAGCAGATCCCAGTCCATGTACATGGTCAAATAAGCAGAAGTACCATCCAATGACCTTATATACATCTGAGCATTGGCCCTGAGAGTCAGATTCTGTTGGCCCCAGGTATGTCTGGAATTGTTCATTTTCAAGAGGCTTCTTTCTCAGCCAGATATGGAACTAATAATGAAAACTGAAATAATGTTCTGAACTATAGAAATAAGCACTCTTGTGTTTCAAGGCCAACTGCAAGGGTTAATCAGGATCAGTTTGTTAGTCTTTATGCATACTTTCTGATTGCTTAATGGGGTGAAATGGGCAAACCTGCATCTAAACAATTATACTGATTAAATGGAATTCCAGAGTAAATAGCAATAGCAGGTCCAGAATCTATTATATTCAGAACACGTAATTTGAATGTCCGTCTCTTCCAGAAAACTTTGCCCGCAGTCAGGTCCCGTCTCTACACCACCCAAATTCAGGCTAAATTCATGTCCCTTCGTTTCCAAGGCACTGTTATAATCCTGTAACACAGTATCAAACACTAAATTAGAATCATCTAGTTACCTTCCTAAATCACTCACAAAACAAGTTTCTTGAAGGGCAGAAGTTTTCTTTTTCACCATAGTAGCTCTCATGCCTAGCACCCAGTAAGGACTCAATAAACATTAGTTAAAAGAAATAAGTGAATAGCTATGTTCTTCCAGACTTACCCTGACACCACCAATTGCCAAGTTAAGATTCTACTTGTAGTAAAACACTCACTTGTCCAAATTCCTTTCCACCTGCAATTTCAGCCTACAAGGCTCAGTTAAGAGGCTTCCTCCTGTCTGTCGCACAAAATAGGAGGGGAAGATCAGATCTCCACTACTTTCCTCTGAGGCCTTGGAGTATTCTCGTGGATGTCTCTCTGCAGCAAAGATGTCCATGTCCTGGAGATCCACCACAATGCAATCTAGCAGGCAGACATGGTCTTCTACAAGGAATCAAGGAAAGAGGGACCATGAAGAAAATGGGACCCCAGAAGGGCTGGCCCTGAACAAAACTAAAAATTCAAGGCTCATTCTATCTTTGGAAAATGTGGACAACTGCCTGCCTCCCCCTACTGTCCACTGCTCAGAAAGCTGGCCATCCAGAAGTCTCCACTTGGGCACCAAGACCTCCCTGTGCAAACCCCACATGCTCAACTCATCCTGCCTGCCTGCCCTCTCCTCCAAGCACACACTGTGTCACAGTCCCTCAGGATCTCAAGTCTATGCAGAAGCCTACTGCTTGCTTCTCTAACTCCATCTCAAGCCGCTCTTAGCCCTTCTCAATGAGCCTCAGGCACTCTTTGCTGCCTGGACAGCATTCCTGGTGGGACCTCAATTGAAACGTGGTCCTCCCTGTTCTCTTGTCTCTCCCATGATAATATTTATTATAATCTATCAATTTTATGTGTTTAATGTCTTTTTCATTAGTCTATAAATATTACCAAAGCAGGAATCATGTATAGCAGAATGTTAATATATTGGGGAACAAAATACAACTGGCACTAAGTGTGCACTGAACAAATCAGTTCTTGATTTGTTGATTACACATATGAAATAGATAAAGGTGGAGCTGATCTGGTGGAAGGGGGTAAGGAATGGGAATGAAGAAGGCTTCAGAGATTCCCCAAGGTACTGTCATGGAATTCTAGGGCTACATGGAAACAGTGTGAAAGCCATGGTCTTAATCCAAGGCAATATATCACTAATAGGAGAATTT
The DNA here is from genome assembly GCF_000164805.1 of Carlito syrichta. Lineage (NCBI taxonomy): Eukaryota > Metazoa > Chordata > Mammalia > Primates > Tarsiidae > Carlito > Carlito syrichta. The sequence continues at coordinate 266,327 of NW_007259946.1, read as the reverse complement.
CAGAAACAAAAGGCAAATCAGTAGGAGTGACATTGTTAGGAAAGAGACATCCTTTCTATAAAACATCCCAAATCGCATCTTAAAGGCATATGCCTTTATGTAAATCTGGTCTTATTCCTAATCATCATTGTCATCAGAGCATCAATAATGACAGACAAGATTTGTTGAGTGACCCTCAGGTGCATCTTCCTCTATGCTCTACATATGCATGCATGTAGACTGGTAGGCAACATCACGTAGGTTAAAAATTAGGTTCTGGAGTCAGACAGCCAAATTCATAGACCAACTCTTCCATTTACTATCGACGTAACAGTGGGCAAGTTAAATTAATCTCTTCAGGCTTTGTCACTTCACCTGTAAACTGGGAAGAAAAATAAAACTCTACAAGGTGTTATGTGGATGAAATAATTAATGTAAATAATGGGTGACAATATCTGATACATAGTATGTGTTCCATAACTTTATTTACATTGTATTTACACTATTATGATGGTGATAAGGATTCTCTTGTTTAACTGTTAACATAACTATCCACCCCACTTTCCTGTCACCTCTACAACTACAAAGTACTGCAAGAAGTTCATCATTCCTCTGTTCTCTCTAACAAAAGACATCAGTGGCCTCCCTCAGTCTGTGTCCTGCATGTCTCCAAGCCCATTCACACCAGACTGGTCTTTGAAGCTAATCATGTTCTGCCTCCCTGTCTAGCGCCTCGGAGCAGCACCCCACTTATACAGCACATCACCCACCTAGAATATATTTAAAAACAGAAAAGTCAAGATGGCCCACACCTATAATCCCAGCACTTTGGGAGGTGGAGGTAAGAGGATTTCCTGAGCTTGGGGATTCAAGACCAGCCTAGGTAACTTGGCAAGACCTCATCTCTACAATAAATCAAAATACTAGCCAGGTATGATGGCGCAAGCCTGTAGTTCCAGCTACTTGGAAGGCTGAGGTGGAAGGATCCACCAAGCCCAGCAAGTTGAGGCTATGGTGTCTGTGAGCACGCCACCATACTCCAACCTGGACGATGGAATGAGACTCCAAAAACAAAAAACAAAAATAGAAAAGCCAAAATAAGGCTCTCATTTTGGAATGACTAATGCTTTTCATCTTTTTGTGGGTTTTTTTTTGAGTCAGTCTCACTCTGTTGCCCAGGCTGGAGTGCAGTGGCATGCTCATGGCTACCGCAGTCTCTACCTGCAGAACTCAGGCGATCCTTCCGCCTTAGCCTTCCAAGTAGCTGGAATTACAGGCATGAGCCACCACACCCAGCTAATTTTTTTATTGCTTTTAGAGTTGCCCAGGCTGGTCTCGAACCTGTGGGATCAGGCAATCCTCTCACCTCAGCCTCCCAAAGTGCTGGGATTATAGGTGTGAGCCACCATGCCTGGTCAGAATGACTAATTCTTACAGTGTAGAGAAGAACACTAATAACCACATGGTTCATGGTCTTCTAAAAGTTGTGCTTACTACAGTATTTATGTTGTTACATAATTCACATTAATTTTCTAATGCTTTTTTTTTTTTTTTTTTTACTTTTTAGAATTAAACAGTGAGTGACTTGCAAGAATAGTATCTGGATAGTGGCTTGCAAGGACACAGGGCCCTTTCTGGTTATACTATCACCACCTGGTGGCATCTATCATCACCTATAAGAAAAAAATCCTAATAGATGACCTAAAAATCTCTTTGTTTACACTGTATCTTGCTAATTTAACCATACTAATACACTGTATCTATCTTGCTGATTTAACCATTGACCCACTGCTAAATCTGTACCTAAAATTCTTCAACCTTCTAAAGCAAAATCAAAATCTGATCATCACTCAAGAAATGTTGTCTCTTCGTTGGCATCTGCTTGGACACAATCTCTCCACCCTCTGGTTCCTGGAACGGCCCCCTGAATTCCCCTACCTTCACTATAAAGGTCTTTTCTCCTCCTTTACCTGGACTACTGGAAACTTGGCCGACAAACGGTGCAGCTTGTGGTCCTCGTTGCTTGGTAGAGGTACTGGGCACAAACTCACTCTTCAGACTGCCTAGACTCATTCCAGCAAGAGGCATCATGGGCTGCCCCTGGGAATAGGTTTCCCTGGCATCCTCCATGCCTGTCATCTTCTTCATATTGTGTTTGGGAGTACCCGTTGGGGAAACTGAAGAAGGCACAGATTCCTGAGAAGAAACGAAATAAAACTAGAATGCAGGAATGGACTGTTGTTGGTGGGACTATACCTTTAACACCTGAGAAGACCTGGTTCAATCCCTAGGATCTTCAAAGACTCCAGAATACTCACAATTCCCTCAGTCTCCCAGATCCCATACACAGAGGCTAAAGGGGACATGGCATTTACTGCCACAAATATCTGCAGAGATGTTACATATCATTTAATGGTTCTTAAAAAAAACAGCTCTTGACAACTATAGCAATTTTGCAGGACGATACCATCTTTTGGCTCAAGAGCAAATGTAAAGTTGCCAGTTGCTTCAAGTACTTTAATCTAGGACAAATGCAAGGAAAGCAGATCGTTTAGTCATATGATATATTGTTGCTTTGCTGTTGTGAAGAGGCTAATTTTATTCTAAGAAAATATGTCTAATGGCAATATGGCTCTAATAAGATTAGGCAGTAGACAGTGGCAATGTGTTTGTGCTTTCTAGAAATCGCCCCTCATGGGTTTATATTTCCCATCTAAGTAACTATAGAAATAAAAACAAAACGGAAAACAAAAAAGGTTAGCCATTCCTATTATGTTTCTGCTCAAGGGCATAATAATCAAAACAGCTAATAAAAATACAAAAGAGTCTGCAATTCTATTGAAAATACTACTTATTCTGAGCTCAGGGGATCCTTCCACCTCAGTCTTCCAACTAGCTGGAACTGCAGGCGGGTGCCACCACACCTAGCTAATTTTTGATTAATTGCAGAGACAAAGTCTCACTAAGTTGCCCAGGCTGGTCTCAAACCCCTGGGCTCAGGCAATCCTCTCAGTCTTCCAAAGCACTGGGATTACAAGCAAGAGTCACTGCACCAAGCCTACTCTTTTCTTATACACTTAGTACCTTCAGTTAACTGTTAACAGAGGAAAATCTATTTCACAAGAAAGATTCGATAATTGACTTTTAAGCTTCTCATGGTTTCTTCATCGAAGCCTCAGAGCTACATGTCTGCATGGCTCTTCCATTATAGGATTGTTCCCATGCGCCCATTCTCAGCGGCAGATTGGGAGTAGGGGAAAAAGAGTCCTCCCTATAAGGCTGCCTTATGTTTACTCCTCTCAGCTTTGGAAAAGAATACAAACATAGTGTTCCCTTTCACAGTTATCTTGAGTAGTAATAATAAGTAACAGTAAAAGAAACCAGTTCTTACTTGGTGTAATTTTTTTTTTTTTTTGGTAAGGCAAATTACTAGGTAAATGCCATTACTTAAGCATTTCAACATTAAAAACCCTCCCTCTTGCTTAATTTATTTAAACTTTGCAAAAGTTTGTTGCCCTTTCATTTGGTTCATCTCTACATCCTCTCTGTAGTTCGTTTAAATAAATCAATGGCTTAAAAAGATTAATTCAAAGTTTTTGAAAGACTCTGACTTAGAAATTATGGTTTAAGTATAAGCTATGATTGAGAAAAATCAAAAAAGCATATGCAAAAATGCTCAAATTTGTACTCATTAAAACGTAGGTTTATGCAAAACAATTCCAAACACACAGGAGTCATGAAACTCAAGGATAAATAGCCCCTCTGAAAGCTTTGATTTCAGAATTATTTCTTGTTCTTTAACCACTAGAAAGCATATTAGACAAACCTCACACGTGCAAATGTATTAAAGGGCAAGTGTAAATCAAAGTGACGGTTGGTGAAAAAGTTAATTATTCACTTCATACAGATGCTGATCAATTATGTTGAACTGTATATGTATACATGGCGAAGTAAACTTCATAGTTTACTTAAAAACACATACTTTAACAAGCAACACACTCCAAGCAGCCCTTATGGAATTCTACAGAACAACCACTGGTATGGAACAAGACAGTTTTTCTAAGATTTAAAGATATAAAATAAAATCACCAAGAAAGTACTACCAAGAACTTTAAAAAAAAAAGACCTTTTTAATGGGCTTTAAGAAGGACTTCTCTACATAAGTGGAAAGTAATATACATACACACACACTAAACCAAAGTAACAAGCAGGCTTTCCCAAGTAATGAGATATTGTAAAGGGCTGGTTTTTAAATTTTCTTTTTTAAGTATATGAATGTGAATTGACTGCTGAATCCCATAAGGTTTTCAGAATAACCAGGAGGCAAAAAAAAAAGCATATTAATACCTTGAAGAAATAGCGATCCTTGTATGCACTGCCACTTAAAATCAAATCCTCAAAAATAAATACAGTGAAATTTTTTCATTAAAATGCTACAAACTATATGCTATTACTTGACTTAAAATAAAAGCCCCTTTGCAAAAATATCTTTTTTTTTTTTTTTTGAGTTGGAGTCTCACTCTGTCGCCCAGACTGGGCACTCCCGGCCACCGCAGCCTCTACCCGCTGGGCTCCGGCGATCCTTCCGCCTCAGCCTTCCAAGTTGCCGGAATTACAGGCATACACTACCACGCCTGGCTGATTTATTGATTTATTGTAGAGATGAGGTCTCGCCAAGTTGCTCAGGCAGCTCGAACCCGCGGGCTCAGGCAATCCACTCACCTCAGTCTCCCAAAGGCGCAGGATTACAGGCTGAGCCACTGAGCCCAGCTTGCAAAAATTTCTTAAAATATTTTGGCAATTTTTCTTCTGAGACTAACTTCAGAGTTATAATGGTTCTACAAGTCATTCTACTAAACCTAAGGAGGGTTGTGGCAACACCTAATTTATAGCTGGTTGGTCAGAAGGACAAGAGACCCCTACTTATGACTGGTATCTGAAGGGGGCAGTCTTGTGGGATTGAGGCCTTAACCTGTGGGGTCTGTGCTAAGTCCAGGTAGTGTCACAACTGAATTGTAGGACACCCAGCTGGTATCTAGTGTTGGTATGGGTGTCAAAAGTATTGAGTAGTTTCCTTTTATATGAAACAGTTTAGCACAGGCTGATACAAAAGCATTCAAGAAATAGCAGTCTATTTTTGTAAGTCTTAAGATCTTACAATCAAATCTCATGTACATCTTCTCAAAGGCTATCTCTCTCTCCCTATGTTATTAGTTGTTAGGCTACAAATAGGCTACAAATAGCAGTAGCTGAGAATTTCAGTAAGTACTTTTTCTGACATGCTAAACTGAGCTTGCACAGAATAAGCAGACAGACTAAGGAAAAGCTACTGTGTAAACCAGCAAGGAATAATGAAACATACCAAGAACAGCAAGACCTCGCTGATAGTTTCAGAAATGTCACTCAGTCTCCTCAAATGCAAAAAATGGGTGGAAGGGGGCTAATTAGACGACTCCAAAGTCCTCTTGGCTTTAAGAGTCTGGGATTTCCTAAATGTTTCTTGTTTATTTATTCTCAGAGTCCTAGTTTTCCCAAATGAAAATAACAATCAGTCCAGGCATAGTAACTCATGCCGGCAATCCCAACACTTTGAGAGGCTGAGGTAAGAAGACTGCTTGAGCCCAGGAGTTTGAGACCAGCCTAGGCAAGACCATGTCTCTACACAAAAACAAAAAAAATTAGCCGGGTGTGGTGACACATGCCTATAGTCCCAGTTACTTGGGAGGCTGAGACAGCAGGACTGCCTGAGCCCAGGAGGTCAAGGTTGCAGTGAGCCATGATTGTGCCACTGCATTCCAGCCTAGGAAACACAGTGAGACCCTGACTCAAACAAAAATGCTCATCCTACTTACCCTAAACACTGTTGTAAGAAAATGAATAAATGCCAAAGTAGTTTAAAATTGGAAAGCAATACATTATTTATTATGTATTTCACTATTAAGACATTATTAAATGGTTTCAGATAGTACTTGCTTCAGCAGCACATATACTAAAAAAAATTGGAATGATACAGAGAAGCTTAGCACGGCCTCTGCACAAGGATGCCACACAAATTCATCAAGCATTCCATATTTTGCACAGTTTACAAAGGTCATTTGACAAAAAACCTTTGTGAACTTTCTTAGCTCAAGAAAATAACAATCAGGCCAGGCACAGTGGTTCATGCCCACAATCCCAACACATTGGGAGATCGAGGTGAGAGGACTGCTTGAGCCCAGGAATTCAAGACCAGCCTAGGCAAACAAGCAAGATCTCTCTCCAGGCTTACACTTTCTGGCTCACAGCTGCAGCTGCATGGACACCTCCAAGGTGCCCAGTCACATTAATATCCCTAGATAATCCTTATATCTACATCAAAATGCTTGTTTTCATTGATGAGACTCTGCTTTTAGTTTGGGCAACAAACTTTTAAATAAATAAACAAATGGCTTCAGATAAACCACAGGTCAAATCATAGCATCTGAAAAAAGTCACATAGTCTAAAAAGTTGAATTACAGATAGGAATGTGTTTATATAGGGAAAGTATCATAAAAAGATAGGAGGTTGGCTGCCTTGGTTTGTTTGTTCAAACAAGTTATTACCTACAGTTAGTAAGAGTTAGAGTTTACATTAGCTTAATTATGAGGTTAACTGAAATGTTAATAAACTGTCAAAAAAATTATTTAAGTCATCCTACAAAAGTAACAGCAGTTACGGATCACCTGACAGCAGTATATGAAGTTTTCATTAGCATTTCGATGCTGTTTGAAGTAAAAAGGGAAGGGGTATTGATTGCTCACCTTATCTTGTAGGGAAAAGGTGCCAGGAAAACCGGCAAAGAGAAACTTATTCTTGACTTTCAATTTCCCCAAATTTGCTACAATCAGATTATTTGATCTGGAACTTTCTGGGATAAGGAGAACAGGAGCACCAGCCTCAATATCCAGGAGAACCCGTGAACAGCGCTGGGCTTGATCTCTCACCTGAAAAAAGTAAGGAAAATTGACTCAGAGGTTTAGCTGATTTCCTAAGTTTAACAATCAAATAACCTCAGGATCCCAAAAGTTTCATGAATTTATAAAGCAATTAAAATCACACAGAGCACATTCTATGGCCATCGTGGAGTAAAACTAGAAATCAGTAACAAGTGAATAATGGAAAATCCCCAAATATTTGGAAACTGAACTACACATTTCTAAATAATCCATGGGTCAAAGAAGAAATCAGAAGGGAAATAGAAAAACAAAATGATAAAGAAAAACAAAATGATAAAGAAAGCATTATATTAAAATTCATGGGCTTGGCCAGGTGTGGTGGCTCAAGCCTGTAATCCCATCAATTTGGGAGGCCAAGGGGAGAGAATTGCCTGAACCCACAGTTCGAGAACAGCCTGGGCAGCATGGTGAGACCTTGGCTCTACAATAAATCAAAAAAATTAGCCAGGTGTGATAGTGCGTGCCTGTAGTTCTGGCTACTTGGAAGGCTGAGGCGGTTGACGCAGGGGTGACCGTGAGTGTGCCACTGCACTCCAGCCTGGGCAACAAAGTGAGACTTCAACTCAAAAAAAAAAAAAAATGCATGGGCTATACTTAAAACAATGCTTAGAGAAAAGTATACACCATTACTTTAGAAAAGAAAAAAGATTTAAAAGTAAATAACCAAGCCGGGCTCGGTGGCTCAGCCTGTAATCCCGTGCTTTGGGCGGCTGAGGTGAGTGGATTGCCTGAGCCTGCGGGTTCAAGACCCGCCTGGGCAACTTGGCGAAACCTCATCTCTACAATAAATCAAAAAAAATTAGCTGGGCGTGGTAGTGCGTGCCTGTAGTTCCAGCTACTCTGAAGGCTGAGGGGGAAGAATCGCCGGAGCCCAGCAGGTTGAGGCTGCGGTGGCCAGGAGCGGCCACTGCATTCCACTCTGGGTGACAGAGTGAGACTCCACCTTAAAAAAATAATAATAATAAATAAATAAAAGTGAATAACTGAAGCTTCTACCTTAAGAAACTGGAAAAAGAAAAGCAAACTAAACCTAAACCTAAATAGAAGAAAATAATAAAGAGAAGAAGCCAATGATATAGAAAACAGATTAAAACGGAAAAATAAATTCAGCATTTATACAATACTGCGCCCAACAGCCACAGAACATACATTCTTTTCAAGTGTAAATGGGCATATTTGCTAAGAGTATGCCTGGGCTGTGATACAAGCCTCAGTAAGTTGGTCATCTGAAGATAAATCAAGAAAAAAGGAAGGACACAAAATGTGCCAATACTGGGCAGGGGCACGGGACCCTGTTACAAAATTTACAGATAATAAAAAGATAAGGAAACCTATGAATAACAATCATTTTCTAAAAGTCCAAACTACCCACAGCTAGCATCATATTTAACGGTGAGCAGTGAATGCTTTCACCACAGTGAGGAGCAAGGCCAAGGATATCCAGTTTCACCACTTTTATTCAATATTGTATTAGAAGTCCTAGTCCATGTAAAAAAGCAAGAAAAAGAAATAAAAGGCATATAGGATGGAAAGGAACGAGTAAAACTATCCTATTTGCAGACAACTTAATCATCTATGTAGAAAATCCTACAGAATCAAAGAAACTCAAACTAATAAGTAGGTTTAGCAAGAAGGCAAGATGCAAGGTCAACAAGTCAATATACAAAAGTCAATTATACTTCTTATACTTTCAACAAACAACTGGATGTTGAAATCATTTTAAAACTACTATCATTTACAATCGTATGAAAAATCTGAAATACCTAGGGATAAAATTTAACAAAAGAAGTATAAAATTGGTACACCCAAAATAAAACATTGCTGAGAGAAACTTAAAGACCTAATTAAATGAAGAGATATACCATATTTAGGTATCCAAAGACTGGATATTGCTAAGATGTCAATTCTCCACAAAATGATCTATAGATTCATTGCAATCCTAACCAAATTTGTAGTAGACTCCGTTGTAAAAATTGGTAAACTGGGTCAGGTACATAGGCTCATGCCTATAATCCCAGCACTTTGGGAGGTCGAGGTAAGAGGATTGCCTGAGCCCATGGGTTTGAGACCAGCCTGGGCAACTTGGTGAGACCTCATCTCTACAAAAAATCAAAAAAATTAGCCGGGCTTGATAGCACATGTCTGTAGTTCCAGCTACTTGGAAGGCTGAGGCAGAAGGATTACCTGAGCCCAGCAGGTCGAGGCTGCAGTGACCATGAGCATACTACTGTACTCCAGCCTGGGCAATAGAGTGAGATTCCAACTCAAAAAAAAAAAAAAAAAAGAAAAAGAAAAAAATTGACAAGCTGACTCTAAAATTCATATAGAAAAGTAAATAACACAGAAAAACTAAAAAAAATTTTGAAGACAGTTTCTCATGTCAAACATACAGTTAACCATATGACTCAGCAATCCTTCTCTTAGGCATTCACTCAAGAAAAATGAGGCTGGATGCGGTGGTTCACACCTGTAATCCCAAAATTTTGGAAGGCCGAGGCAGGAGAAATGCTTGTGGTCAGAAGTTCGAGACCAGCCTGGGAAACATAGTGAGATCTTGTCTCTATAAAAAAAAAAATCAAAAAAATTAGCTGGGCATAGTGGTGCATGCCTGAAGTCCCAGCTAATAGGAGGGGAGATAGCCTGAGCACAGGAGTTGGAGGCTGCAGTGAGCCATGACTGTACCACTGCACCCAGTGAGGGTGAGCGTGAGATCCTGACTCAAAAAAAAAGTGCTCGTCTATATCCTACCTATGTCTAGGGATGGGAAAAATAAATAAATAATTTTTAAGTAGGAAAAAAAAGAGGGAAAAATGAAAATATACATCCACACAAAGACTCAAATGTGATATATACATAGCAGTTTTATTTGTAACAGCCCCAAACTGGAAATCACCCAAATGTCCAACAAGTAGGCAAGTGGGCAAATTGTTACATTCAAATAATAAAATGATACCCAGCAATAACAAGAAATGAATTGCCGATACTTACAACAACATGGATGGCACTCAAAAGCATTAGTGAAATAAGCCAGAAACAAATGGCTACATACTGTATTTTATTTCATCTACAGAATTCTTTCTAAAAGGCAGTGATAGAAGGCAGACCAACAGCTGCAGGAGGTAAGGCAAGAGCACTGACTGCACAGAATCAAAAGGAAATCTTTTGGGGTGATAGAATGTTCTTAACCTTGAATTGTGGTTACAGGACTACATAAAACCGTCAAAATTCACTGAACTATACACTTACAACTGGCAGATTTTATTGTATGTAAATTATATGCAATAAATGTATTGTCACAATAAAGCCAACAAAAAGTATAATGAAATATTATATAACCTTTGAAAGTGTTATTAGTAACTTGAGAAACATCTGTCATATATTGATCGGTAAAAAATACAGATCACAAAAGGACAAGACAGACACTTTAAATTTTCTTTTTGCTTACTCATATTTTTTTATCTCCTATTAAAAACATTATTTTTAACATTTTTAAATTGACAAAAATGTAAATAAATATGTATTACTTTTTTAAAAGAGAAAAACTTTACAATATAGAAAGCTATTGTTTATTTGAGATGTTAAACATATAAGTCAGAGAATTTACAAAACAACAAATACAGTTTTCACTTTCTAACTACACGATATATCGATATTATCTATCAACTCACGGCTAGTCTGTTCACTTTAAGTAAATCTCAGAATTACAAATTAATTCATTTTACTGGAGAAAATTTAGAAGAGAAAGATAAATAGAAGGAAGGTGAAATCACCCATAACTTCTCCTTCAGGGACAGATGCTGCTACCATGCTGGCAGCTCAGTCCTACCTCAAAGAGTTGCTGTAAGGATTAAATGAGACAGTACACCTGAACACTTAGAGGTATTGAATATGTAGTAGCTATTATTGTTGCCACATCAACACCATATTCAGTCTTTTTTTCCTATATACACAACTATGTATTTTTTCAGTTCAAACTATTAACTTATAGATTCAAAACGAATAAACTATCAATGGCATCCTTGGAAAGCTCTTACATTTTTAACATGCCTTCAGTTACATGTTAATGGGAGAAACACCCAATCATGAGTCAGACAACCAGAGTTAACAATGTTTCCTCACCTACAAAATGAAAACAACATACCTCCAACCACCACTTCATTAGGTATTATCATAACTGTCTTTTTATTTTTCCTTGTTTATATCCTCTCACTAAAATGTAAACTCCATGAGGGCAATGATCTTGTCTTTCTTGTTTTCCACTATGTTTCTAGCCCCTGGCAGACTACATGACACATCATTCCTAAATAATCGTAGAAATCAACAAAAAAGGTTGCTGTAAGGATCAAATAAGATACTGCATGAGAAAGCACTTTGAAAACTCCAAAGCATCACTCATCTATATAATGATTACCAAATGTACAGCCTACTTATTTCTGCTACTTCCATATTCTTACCATAATTAAGTCAACAGAATAACAGTAAGAAAAATAACTTGCTGTTGGTCACATAGCTTACAGTGGCAAAATCTACATTCCTGATTTTTGTCCCAAAGTTTCTTTTTTTTTTTTTTTTTTTGAGTTGGAGTCTCACTCTGTCACCCAGACTGGAGTGCAGCGGCCGCTCCCGGCCACTGCAGCCTCAACCTGCTGGGCTCCGGCGATCCTTCTGCCTCAGTCATCCAAGTAGCCAGAATTACAGGCACGCACTACCACGCCCGGCTGATTTTTTTATTTATTGTAGAGATGAGGTCTTGCTGCCCAGGCGGGTCTCAAACCCGCAGACTCAGGCAATCCACTCACCTCAGCCTCCCAAAGGCGCGGGATTACAGGCTGAGCCACTGAGACCAGCTCCAAAGTTTTAAGTGGCAACATCACTTGCCAACAACAGTTGCTTAGTGAATAAAGTTTAACAAATATGAGAGACTAAATGCAAAGTAGATTACTTAGAACAACTATATCATATTTCTGGGGTAAAATACAAAGGAAGTAATTTTTATGTGGCCAAATCAAATCTGGTACAATCGATAAGAAATTTAAAGTCCTATAAATCATTATTTACAGACATCAGAAAATGTAGGAATAAAAATCCAGCTACAAGTCAAATACACTGTCACCAACATTAGGAGAAAGGAATTTAAGTTTCAAACAAAATAGCCTCTTGATCTTATCAGCAAATAAAAGTAGGGCTTTAGCTCTCTCTGTAAATCTAAGTAATTCAAACAGCTGGGATTAAAGATTCTTAAGAAGATCAGCTTTTCTTCAAATCCCACATATTTAAAGATGTTCAAAATAGAAAGACATTCCTTTAACCTCCCACTTGTCTTATATAATTTGATAAAGCAAAACTTAAAAGACTTATCTTTCAACTCTGCTTAACCCAGGAAGTTAAACCCAATTACTTAGTAATGCACAAGTATCTCATTTCCTAACTCAAATAATTCACCACCATAAGATTTACTACTGTCTAAAATACATAGGAAAAAATATACAACAGACAACATTTAGCAGACTTGTATTGAGAGCCACAAAACTATTCAAAACCTTGATCAAACAATACCATTTACAGGAATCAATCCTACAAATATAATTCACAAAGTGAAAAAAAAAACTTCACTTCTGTGAAGATATTCACAAAAACATTACTCATAAGAATGAAAAGCTAGAAGCAATTTAAATCTTAAAAATAGGAAAATGGGCCAGGCGCAGTAGTTTAAGCCTGTAATCCCAGAACTTTGGAAGGCCAAGGTGAGGGGATTGCCTAAGCCCAGGGGTTCAGAACCAGCCTGGACAACTTGGTGAGACCTCATCTCTACAATATATCAAAAAATTAGCCGGGCGTGGTAGTGCGCACCTGTAGTTTTGGCTACTTGGAAGACTGAGGCAGGAGGATCACCTGAGCCCGGCTGATGACGCTGGGGTGGCCGTAAGCGTGCCATTCTACTCTAGCCTGGACAACTGAGTGAGACTCTGACTCAAAAAAAAAAAAAAAAATAGGAAAATGGTTAAATAAACTAACTGATTATATAGTTATTATATAGGATAGCTATGACAATGTGAAGCAAGATGGAAAAAGAGAATACAAAAGGCAAAGAAAAAAGCTGGATTCAAAAGTGTATACATAAAATTATCATGTTTTATGTGCTTCACAATATATACATATGTTATTCCTCAATTTAAAGTTAGGCCAGGCTTGGTGGCTCAGCCTGTAATGCCAGCACTTTGGGAGGCCGAGGTGAGTGGACTGCCTGAAACCGCAAGTTCGAGACCAGCCCGGACAACTTGGCGAGATCACGTCTCTACAATAAATAAAAAATTAGCTGGGCGTGGTAGCACGCACCTGTAGTTCCAACTACTTGGAAGGCTGAGGTGGAAGGATCGTCAGAGCCCAGCAGGTCAGTGCTGGGGTGGCCATGAGAGTGCCACTGCACTCCAGCCTGGGCAACAAAGTGAGATTCCAACTCAAAAAAAAAGTATATGACCATAAATGTAATACCATTTTATACCATATAATCGACTCAAAATAAAAAGTCTGACAATACAAGTGTTAGCAAGAATATGAATTACCTGTACAGTGCTGATGGGAGAATGCAATTGATAACAACCATTTTAGAAAACAATCTGGTATTATCTTGGAAAGACAAACATGTGCATCCTATGGCCCAGTAATTCCACTGCTAGGTATCTCAGAGAAACTCTGACACACATGCCTCAGGAGTCATAGTACACAAGAGCACAACACTGTAAACAACCCAAATGTTCCCCCAGGAAAACGAATAAATCATCTGTGTTACATACAATAAAATGCAACAGTGAAAATAAGTTAAACGCTATCACATGTCACAATATGAATGAATTGTATTAACATACTAAGTGGAGGGGGGAAGCAAGTCACAGAACATTAAATAAACCTGAATATCGTTTTTATAAAGATCATAATAAAACATATAAAGATATTGCTTGAGAACTTTTTTTTAAATCTTAGAGGGACTTAAAGACCCAAAAGTCACAGAAGAGTTACCTGAGTAGACAGGGGAATGAGATGGGGAAGGAACACAGGCCATGCATGCAGCAATATTAGTAATGTTTCCACTCTCAGTATGGTGGTGGGCTCAGAGATGTTCATTTCATTATTATACTCTAACATATAAATGCTGTCAAACACTAAATTCTTGTTTAAAGTTTTTAAAGAAGGGAAAAAAGTTTATATATTCCATGATTAAACCATGGAAAATGCATTTAAAAATGAAAGTAAATTAAAACATAGCTAAGGTACAACTAGTAAAACTGTACAATCTTCTTTTCTTATAATCCATAATTTGATTATGCTACTTTTATATTTTTTAAAAATACATCATCTGGAAGATACACAGTAACCATTGATTGTTTCCAGGAAGAGAAACTGGGTGGTTGAGGATAAGTAACTTAGGAGACTTTTCTCCAAATGCCCTTTTTTTTTTTTTACTTTAACACTGTACCAAATCAATATATAACGTATCCCAAAAAATTTAATTTAAAATGTAAGACAGGGTCTATTTCTTAAATTATAATCTTTAGGCTGGGCGCAGTAGCTCAAGTCTATAATCCTAGCACTCTGGGATTCTGAGGCAAGAGGATTGCTTGAGCCCAGGAGTTCAAGACCAGCCTGGGCAACACAGCAAGATCTTGTCTCTACAAAAAATTAGCTGGGTGTGGTGGTATACACCTGTATTCCAGCTGCTCAGGAAGCTAAGGCAGAATGATTGCCTGAACCCAGGAGGTCGAGGCTGCAATAAGCCATGATTGTGCCACTGCACTCTAGCCTGGGCAACAGAGAGAGATCATGACCCAAATAAATAAATAATATACATATATATGTGTATATAATCTTTCACCTAATAAAGTTTTTTTTAAAAAGGGCAACTAACACATATCTACAAGTAACTACATTGTAATTATTTTCTGTGGTTCCCAAACTGCACCGAACCTCCACAGAATGCAGCACTACACTCATGGGGTGCTGCCAGGATATCCTAACTTTCTGAGGAAAAAACAAGATCTGCCAGACATGGTACAAACTACTAGCCTGCGGGAGTTTACATTCAATACCAGTTCATGCTATGTTCCTTTCAATGAGGTCGTACCTTTGTGAAGCTGTGTCTTCAGGGGCTGCTATGATAAAAAGCAAGTACCATGAGAAAATAAATGTGGAACAACAAGTTTGAGAAGTTATGCAGGGTGCAAAAGACACATACAGCCTATCAGCCATTGTGGTTATTTATGAATAAAATTAAAATATTCTTTCAATAGATGTGTTGTTATTTTTCCAAACAGCTACTAAGTTGTTGACATGTACTTATTAAGTTGTTTAGACTTAATTACTTTGTAAATGGAAATACCATTAGGTGTTTCTTTTGGCCTAGGATGTGCTATGGAAAAATACCAAGACACTAAACTCAAGTTTGGGAACTTCTAATCTACTGTACTAGAAAAAACCTACCACTTTCCAAGAGAAGTATCCCACTAATGTCCTAAAAGGGACAGAAGTCCTAACCATTATTTGTAAATTTCGCTTATCTTTTTTACAAAAAGTTAAAGCTAAACTTTAACAGCAATTTAGGATGATAGAATAAAGAAGGAATAAAGTGCTCCAGTTACAGTAAGATTCCCTAGGTACTCTGCTCCATGGAGGGCATATTAGTAAGAATAAATTATTTTTCTGTGAATTTTTCAGATTTATTTCTAGAAGCTTCAAAGTGCTATTGATCAGTCAAGCTGGAAAAGCAGTTTGGAGAAACCAGGCTACCTACCGTCTGCCCCTCAATGGCAGCTCGTTGCCGCCCTAAGACATCTTGCAGCTGAGTGAAATGCTGAATGAAGGCCACCACCTCTGCCTGGAAGCGCTGAGTGTGCACATACTGCACAGAGGCCATCTGGAGGCTCACCCGAATGTCATGTTCTCTCCGGAGCAGAGGGTCGGGCCGCCCATATCTAGAAATTAGGACGAAATGTCACTCAGACAGCAGCAAGACACAAATTAGGTTTGAAGAAATCTCAGGTTTAGAGGTTTCCCCAAAAACAGCTTTAACTGTTAAGTGGGAATCCACAAATAAGTTTCACAAAGTCAACTCCGACAGGCACTCTCTCTGTAAGCTTCTACAATGTGCTGATGATAATAGCTATGAGTCTATTGTGACAGCCAGGGCTATACCCAAGTGGGCAGCTCCAGTACTGGGCTCACTCGGAGGCCCCCCATGGGTCTGATCTCTCACCCTCCTCTTTTTCTGCCTTTAAGGAAAGCTCAGCATTCCTGCTAACTCTGTCCCTGGAAGAGATTGTGAGGATATGGACTTGAAAAACAATAAAAATAAGGCCATGAAAAATGGTTAACGAAAATTAAGCATCAGAGTCAATATTTCTGGGAAAAACTGTCTTCTAGAGCCAGAAAGAAGTCTTCTCGTTACTTCAGTGAAATGTAGACAAAGAGTTTTAGAATCTACATTTATAGATAAATGAGAAGACTTTTACAAACTGTTTTACATTTAGCAGAGCCAGGTGTCATAATAAGTTATTATACAGGACATAGTCAACTCACATTTGCTGAGCACCTATTTTGTGCCAGGATGAAAATTAAGAGTATTACATTAATTATCTCATTTATTATGGAATCATGCCACTGTGGTATGTAATATAAACAAATCAAATCTCAGTAGAGTATGACATAATCCCCCTAAAAATTAAAAAGTCCTCAGACAACATATAGGACAGATTTTTCTCAACCTGGCTTGAACATCAGCACGTGTAAAACAAAGAGAAAAAGACTGAGCACCACCTTAGACCAATTAAATTGGAATATTCAGCGGCAGACCTAAACATCTATATTTTCTAACTCCTCTCAAACAAGTTGAAAGCCACCTCTTTAGACTCTATTTTTTGAGAAAAATCATTCTTTAATAACCAGATTTTACCTTCTAAAATCTAAAATAAAAACAATTCAATATAGATTGTGTTAATAAACAAAAAAATGCATAAGGCAATTGAACACTCATATCACTAACATTCTCAGGCTAAAATCATTCCAGAACTTTTAGATCTAGATGGATGCTTAAAAATGAGCTAACGACTCCAGTCCCCTTAACACTTAGACAAAAAGACTGATGCATGGAGAATAAGTGACTCCTCTCAGGTCACAGGGCAAGTGAGTGGAAAACCAGCATGAAAGCCAGGCCTTTCAATACCAGAATCATTTCCATCATAGCCCATCTGTTTATAAAGTATGAATAGCCTACTACAACACAGGTGCATTTTAATGAAATTTAATATAAGTCAGGAAAGACTCCTCATAACCAGACCTTTTCTTTTTCTTTTTTTTTTTTTAAGTCGGAGTCTCACTCTGTCACACAGGCTGGAGTTCAATGGCACGTTCACAGCCACCTCAGCCTTCCAAGTAGATGAAATTACAGGCACGCACCACCATGCCCGGCTAATTTTTTTATTTACTGTAGAGACGAGGTCTTGCCAAGTTGCCCAAGCTGGTCTCGAACCCCCGGGCTCAGGCAATACTCTCGCCTCTGCCTCCCAAAGTACTGGGATTACAGGCATGAGCCACCACACCTGGCACAACCAGAGCTTTTCAATTTCACTTAAGAAAGTAAAAATTTTTTAAACTTTTCTTCATTATTTAACAAACAATTTGAAACAGCAAGAGATTATGACAAAATATCAAATGAGAAAAAGATAGGTTTTTTTTGGTTTTTTTTTTTTTTTACTTAAAAGTCTGGAAGATGAGTGCTTCTTCTCCACTTGTGGTAAACCGTTCTCTGTAGAACTCCCCATGGGCGGTCAGGTCACTTAGAGACAGACTCCCAATGCTTCCCTGTAAGGCAAGGTCTCCCTCTGAGGATATAAAAGTTGAAACACATTATTATGTATCTTTTTTTGTCACACACTTTAAATATGTCTGGAACAAAAGCTGATAAACACATGACCCAGACTTTTCACTCTGTAATCAAACTAAAGGTCTAAGCAAATTTCCATATTCCAAAACACCCAGAAAAATATTTCATGCAATATTTCAAACAGTCTCAATGAAGAAGCCCAAAGGGGATTGAAATAATACAGCAACATGACACACTAACATTTATAAGGAGAAAGAAATTAAAGCAAATGCATACACAATTTAAAGGACAAAATACTCCAGACATGGTGGCTTACATCTGTCATCCCTGTACTTTGGGAGACCAAGGCAGGATGACCGCTTAAACCCTGGAGTTTAAGATCAGCCTGGGCAACATAGCAAGACCTCATTTCTACAAAAGATCAAAAAAATTAACCAGGTGTGGTGGTGCACGCCTGCAGTACCAGTTACTTGGAAGGGAGAGGTAGGAGGATCGCTTGAGCCCAAGAGGTGGAGACCATGGTGAGCAGTGATCACGTCACAGTACTCCAGCCCGGGCAAGAGTGAGGTAGTGACAAATTAATTAATTGATTAATTAAAGGGAGAAAACATTTCTAAATACAGATAGAAACCTTTTTTTTGAGTTGGGAGTCTCACTCTGTCACTCATACTGGAGTGCAGTGACATACCAAGACAAGATTACAGCTAACGGCAGTCTCAACCTCCTGGACTCAGGCAATCCTTCTGCCTCACCCTTCCTAGTAGCTGGGACTACAGGCATGAACCATCATGCCTGGCTAATTTTTTTATTTCTTGTAGAAATGAGGTTTTGCTATGTTGCCTATGCTGGTCTCAAACTCCTGGGCTCAAGCAATACTCCTGCCTCGGCCTCCCAAAGTGCTGGGACTACAGGTGGGAGCCACTGTGCTCAGACCCACAGAGAGAAACTTGATCCCTTCTGAGATAAAACCACTAATTAGAATCAGGGAAATGTCATCAGGTCTATTAATTGTACTATGGATAAAAGAATAAAAGAGGAAGTGTCAGAAATATGTCAGGTATTCAAGCAGCAGTAAGTGACTTTTAGTATGATTTTATAAAAAATCAAAATTAATGTTTCAGGTAGATAGACACTGGAGATACAGATTTGCAACTACTCTGATACAACATGAACAAAGCCCCTAGGAGGTAGAAAGATGAGAGAAGAGGTATACATGCACATCCAGAATGAGAATCTATAACAAATCATTATTAATATCCTGCTGATGCTGAAAAGGAATATTCTGTTGCTTCTGTGAAACAAAATTTATCATCATAATTATTACAAAGCCATGACTAAGGTGTTCATAGTTGGCCTGTTAATTCACCTCCCAATGACTTGAAGACACACACTTATTTTTTATCCCTAATGTCCTCTAACAAAAATCCCTAAGTTTCTATGAAACTTAAAAGATCAATCTCTCCTAGAAGGCTTTTCAAAGTAATTTACACCTGGCATGAAATCTCAGTTTCAGTTCATTTCTTCCCCAAAAGACATCCTTATTTTTACTACAGTGTCAACATTTTAGCTCCGTGATCTTCACAATTAACTACATGTTCCTTCAGGAAGGCATTAGCATTTTAATTCATACTTTATAAATTCCTACTATTTAAACTTGACATAATTGATCACTTGTGTTCTACTAAGAAGTTCAACCTACAAAGCCCTATTAGAAAGACTTCCAGCTTTGCCACAATATTCTCTTGCTACCATGCCCTCTGTTGGTAGCTCTTCCAATTTATAACAATAAAGCAAATATATCCCCGGTTTCCCAGAGACACCCTGTAAAATGCCTGTTCTCCAGGTGTAATTACTAATAATGACGCTTTTCACCCTCAAAAATATCTCCCCCCAAAATTATACAGCCACCCTAGATAAAGTTTGTTTTAAAAGATTCCTACCTTCCCTTGCATGGGAAGACAATTAGGTTTGTGATCAGAATGTTCAAATGCTGACTAGATTTTACAAGTTTGAGTTTTTGCCCTCACTTACCAATCATTTCCAAGTGCGCTACTAATTTGGACACATTCGCTTTAGCAAGCTCACTGGTGGTTTTATTCAGCACGAGTGACAGAGAATGAACCTAGGAATGGAGAAGATAAAGCAAGGCAAATGTTACTTGGGGAAAAGGTATCTTTCAGGGAAACAGCAGGACAAAATCAAGGAAGATGAGAAAGGCACAGGACATTTAAAGATAGTGCTTATAATGATGACAATTTCACTTTGATTTTCTAAGTCAGACAAACCAAGATCTGATGACAGAGCTGATTAAAAAAAAACTCAACTGCACAGTCTCAATTCCAGGTTCTATGGTGGCTTCTCTATGCTTACTTCATCTAGTCTCTGTTTGTGAAATGTGTGGGTTTTTCTAATATTATAAAACAATTTTTCTCATTTTAGTATTCATCATTAATATTGCGCAATTCTGTAATAACGCAAACAGACTCATTAAGTAAAGTCTCCTCTTAAGAAGTTCGTCAAAGCAAAAGAATGAATGTAATTTAGAATCTTGTTTCATGCCTTTGAACAAATGCTTAAAAGAAGCCCCTGTTGAACGAACGGAATTTCATCTAAGACCACAAAGATTTTCCTTCCTAGGAACAACTATAAATAGAAGAAAAACAAAATGCTCTGCCTTGAGCATAGCATTCTTTGTAACAAATAAAATTCTATAATGTAATAATGTAATTGTAATTACTAAAAGATCTTATACATCCAGGATTTGTTGAGTCAGGTCTCAACAATCTTTTTTGATCTGAGTTCTATCACTGGGGAGATAGCATTGATTGAAGAGTCTGAGAACAGAGTCAATCTTCAACTCAAAATAGCAGAGACCATGCCTTACTCACCCCTTTATCTTCAGTGTCTAGCATAGTAATGTTTGGTGAATGAATGACTGGGAGAAAAAAAAAGAAGGGAAAAGAAAAAAGGAAAATAATAGGAAAAGAAGAAAAACATATAGAAGAAGGCAAAGAAAAAAAGAGTCGACTATTACAGTTGGAACAATGACCTTGGGGGCCACTCTGGTGCCCTGGCAGTACGATTTTTGACACAGTCCACAGAAGGGTCTCAAGGCAGCAAGATCATCAGGAAAGGAGGAAATAAAAAGTCCTCTAGTCATTTCACCACAAGAACATGTATAGGGATAGAACCAAAAAAGCCCAGAATTTATTTATAAAAAATTGCATTAAAACTCTTACATCTTTAAACTTTAGTTACCTACAAAGTATTCTCTGATGCAACACACCTATCAAGATGCTTTTTCCACTGCTCAGAACAGTTTATGAACTCATCAATTTTGATGCCTTTTGGTGCTTTTGCCATTTTTTATTTCACCTCTTCCACAACAGCAAAATGTTTCCCTTTGAGGACTTTTTTAATGCAGGAAAACAAAAAAGTCACTCAGGGTGATGCAACCTTCTCAAAACTTCCAGACAAAAACTTCAGTTAATCTAGAGGAACAAATTCCAAGTGTACTACAAGGGGGCGACCTCCAAAAAAGAATTCTGGGTTTTTGGGCCCCTCGCGTATATGGGGTCTAAAAATGCTTTGTTTGGAGGAATCCAACCACGACCACCAAACCCCCTCTTAGCATGAATCTTAGAATCACTAAAGCTGGACAGCCAGATGTCACACACCTCCTGCTTCAGTGCCAGAGGAACCACACAGCACCACCTCCCATGTGTTCTACCAGAAGCTGAACCTGAATCTGATCAAGTCTCTCTAGAGCTAACTTCCATTTCTAAAAACAGAAGATAAAGGAAAAAGTCAAATGGCAAAACAAGGAAACAGACAAACCTAGAATGCGGACACTAACCTAATTTCTCTAACAAGTCAAGGAAAGTGGGCTGATTTACTTTAATTGAAAGAGATTTAAGAGATACTGCAGCAAATCTAACATGTGAAACATTTGGATTCCCTATTCAAAAAATTCACACATCATTTCACTTAGTAAATGAGGAAACTTAGGCTCAGAAAAACAAAGTAGTCTACTAAATTACAGAGACCAAAGGAAAGGCATGAGGTTTTTTCAACCACTCATTCCTCTCTATAGTTCATCAATAAAAGGGCATTTTTGAGACAACCAGGGAAATCTGTTTATGAACTGGTGAGTCTTATAAAATAACAAAAAATTCTTGTTAGACATGACAACACACTGTGGTATGTAAGAAAATGTCCACTGTTTTTTAGAAATAAATACTGAAGTACGCAGAGGTGGAATTATATATCTGGAATTTGTTTTAAAATACTTCAACAAGTCGGGCTCGGTGGCTCAGCCTGTAATCTCACACCTTGGGAGACTGAGGTGAGTGGACTGCCTGAGCCCGCGGGTTCGAGACCCTCCTGGGCAACTTGGTGAG
>NW_007259946.1:243319-244045 GCF_000164805.1 Carlito syrichta | reverse complement strand
TTCCAGCTACTTGGAAGCCTGAGGCAGAAGGATCACCAGAGCCCAGCAGGTCAAGGCTGCAGTGGCCGGGAGCATGCCACTGCACTCCAGACTAGGTGACGGAGTAACACTCCAACTCAAAAAAATAAAAATAAATAAATAATAAAAATAATAAAATAAAATAAAATACTTCAACAAAGAAAAAAGGCATAAAGTAAATGTGATGAATAACAGGCTTAGGTATATGGGGGTTCATTATACTATTTTCTCTACGATTGATGCATTTGAAATTTTTCACAATAAAAATTTTCTCCAAAAATTCTTATTTTAAAAAGTGCATTGTTGAGGGGCATTTATCCAGTTCTTTCTATGCCAAGCCCCCGGGAACACTCTATATTTAACACCAAAGAGTTCACAAAGCAGATGGCCACCAGCACCACAAGAACAAAGCTAGTCACAAACACACAAAGTCCAAAAAAATGATGAAACCCTCCCCAGATCCCACCCATCTTGTTAAGCCCAAGGTACCAGAAGCCTCATAATACTGCAAGGTCGTTTATTCACCAGACTGGACATCGGGTAAACTGGTCCTTTACCATTGCTCCCCTGAGATTGCTCCCAATTCTAGAGGAATAAAGCCTACTGCCAGTCAGGGAAGTAAGAAAATGGCAACTGCAAGCCAGGCTCAGTGGCTCAGCCTGTAATCCCGCACCTCTGGGAGGCTGAGGTGAGTGGATTGCCTGAGCC
>NW_007259946.1:240315-243299 GCF_000164805.1 Carlito syrichta | reverse complement strand
GGAAGGATCGCTGGAGCCCAGCAGGTCGAGGCTGTGGTGGCCGGGAGCGGCCACTTGCATTCTAGTCTGGGTGACAGAGTGAGACTCCAACTCAAAAAAAAAAAAAAAAAGAAAGAAAATGGCAACTGTATGAAACATGATTCTACTCCAACTGCTCCCTCGCAGTAAGTGCAAGTCCACACATGCTAAGACAGATGGATGAAGAACATCTTCAAGGCTCACAAATGTCATCAGCCACTGCGGCAATTCCAGGGCTCTGGACTGGAGCTAGCTACGACAAACCTATGGACCACAAATGGCCAATTCCATTGAATTGCTGTCACCCCTTACTGTTCCGTCACATAGAGCAGAACAGTTATGAATTCAGACAGCTATGCTGTCTTCTTTAAATATTTACAATATACTTACCAAAGACGTGTTAAGTACAGCAATCCATGTAATATTAAAAATAATAATAGCTACCATTTATTGAATGCTTGTTGGTGTCATGCTCTGTGCAAAGAGCTGTTACCTATGTCATCTCAAAGAATCCTCACAACAACCCTACAATGTAGGCACCACTGAACACCCCTAACTTATTGATGGAAAAAATGAGAGGAAAAGAGGTTCGTTTGCCTGAGGCTACACACAACTATATTAATATAGTGAAAGTATCAGGGCCCGGCACAGTGGCTCAAGCCTGTAATTTCAGCAATTTGGGAAGCCGAGGTGAGAGGATTGCCTGAGTCCATGGGTTCAAGAACAACCTGGGAAACTTGGCAAGACCTCATCCCTACAAAAAAAAATCAAAAAAATTAGCCAGATGTGGTAGCATACACCTGTAGTTCCAGCTGCTTAGAAGGCTGAGGTGGAAGGATCACCAGAGCCCAGCAGGTTGACCCTGGGGTGGCCGTGAGCAGGCCACTGCACTCTAGCCTGGGCAATGGAGTGAGACTCCAACCCCCAAAAAAGTACCAGGATTCAAGCTTAGTCTAACTTTTGAGACTTCGTTCTTCACAGTTACATTGTTGCCCTCATGAAAACAAATAATGTTCTGGGAGAATGGGGAGATAATAACAAAAGTCACACTTTAAAATTGTTACTACGCACTAGACATCAGCAAGGGGTTTTACATCATTACCTCCTTTAGTGTGGAAGTGAAAGAAACTGAGACCCAGAGAAGCAAAGTAATCTCACTGAATTACAGAGCTCAAAGGAAAGATAAGTCATTGTTAAATCACTTGCTTTCCCTGTCTCCAGATGAAATTTACACTAAAACCTTTTCTAAAACATTAACATCTACCCCTTTTGTAACAGACACCTAGAGGACTACATAGCTCCTCTGTCAACAAGAGCTATTTTCCAGGATAAATGTAAAATGCTTGTATTTAAATAAACCCAAATTCATCTTTAGAACTTAAGGGAGCCAAAGGGAACTGTTACCTTGAGATCCAGCTTGGTGTTAACTGGATCCTGAAGTTCAGACTCCATCGAAGCATTTGAATCTGACTTAACATTTTGTAGAACATCCTCAGGAGGCACCTTCATTGCATGGTTGTCTGCAGTGGAGCCAATTCCAAAAAAATCTAGTATCACAACCCAGGTTTGCAGTGTGATCAGCACATCCAAACAGTTAAAATCAACATCAATGCTCCGGTTAACTTGATTATAACTGGAAGAGAATTCTGGATGTTTCTTATCCACCAAGAATATATTGATATGGACCAAGGAATCATCAAATTTACTCTTTCCAACAAGTATCTTGGGCTCATCTGCTGTTGGAGAAGGAGGTGGGGTCAAGGGATAGTCCTTGTCTTGGACTTCCTTTTGCTTTTTCCGGGATGCAGAGGTGGGTCTTTGATACAACTGAAAGACATTAGGAGCTTCTTCCATGTGGGAAGGGAGAGAACGAGGCATATCAGGATATTCCACATTGGATACTGATGGGCAAGACTGAGAAAGATATTCTTTTTGTGCTAAACTAGACGGTTTGGGAGCTCCTCGAGACACCATCAGGTTCTTATATTTGGAATCTGGATTTTTCTCTAGTAAGTCTTCCATCAGCAGAGAACGCAGGGCAATCTGGATGGATAAAGTCTGAGGATGATCTTTACTGAATTCCACCTCAAAATCCTGAAACTTTAAGCTCACAAGACCTTGGGCTCCCAAAGTCAGATCTCCACTTAGCTGAACCTGAAGCTCTGAAATACAAAAGTTGGCTTGAATCTGAGTAAAGGATTTGACTTCTTTTATGGACAAGGACTTTTGAGAAGTGTTGGAAAGGCTGGAGTGGCTGAACAATCCATTTTCCTTCCTTTCAACAGAAGGTTCCCCGCTGGTACTGAGGGGAGGCAGAGGAGAACTAGGGCCAGGGGAGGAGGCAGCACTGGCTGGAAACTTATTCAGATCTTCACTGTACACGAGATTGTCCAGTGTTTGTAAAACCTGCTCATATACGTGCTTTGCTAACACCACCTGCATTCAAAGAGAAAAATTCAGTTACTCCATTACTATTATTAATTGCACTCAGATGCAATGCCCACAAATCTCCACAGTTGATATTTATGGGTTCCCCCCATGAGGCTGTAAGTTAGTTGAGAGCAAAGACTGCCTCTTTCATTTTTTCATCCTTCCCTCTTTCTGCTCCACTTCTATTCACAAGGCCACCCCCTAGTACCTATTTTATTATGTTCAGTATGTTTATTATGCCTAGAATCTGCCATATCACCCTTTTTAACCCCACAAAAATAACTAGAAACTGAAGAGAGTATTGCCAAAAGTCTAACACGGATACACCACAGGATTGAGAAACAAGACTAAGGGTTCTAAAAGTGGATGATCATTACCAGTCAGTCAGTCTATGTTTAGGACTGTTAGTACTTTTAGAAGATAATGAGCCGGCCTCGGTGGCTCAGCCTGTAATCCCGCACCTTTGGGAGGCTGAGGTGAGTGGATTGCCTGAGCCCGCGGGTTCGAGACCCGCCTGGGCAGTGAGACCTCATCTC
>NW_007259946.1:202266-239919 GCF_000164805.1 Carlito syrichta | reverse complement strand
GTGCAGTGGCACGCTCCCGGCCACCGCAGCCTCGACCTGCTAGGCTCCGGCGATCCTTCCACCTCAGCCTTCCCAAGTAGCTGGAACTACAGGCATGCGCTACCACACCCGGCTGATTTTTGATTTATTGTAGAGATGAGGTCTCGCCAAGTTGCCCAGGCGGGTCTCGAACCTGTGGGCTCAGGCAATCCACTCACCTCAGCCTCCCAAAGCGCGGGATTACAGGCTGAGCCACTGAGCCCGGCTTGGGCAAGTTTTTGATAGAGAAATTCCAACCAATAAATACAGAAATAACAACAGAATTAGAAAGTGACTATTTTGTAACCCTAATTAAATAATACATCCCCATCAAAGTTCATTAGCATAAACTACTACATGAATGACTGATAGGAATCATATAATAGAAACATCAAGGCTCTTACCACCCAAATACAATCATCAATTTTAGCATCACTGAGGAAACAGACATTAATGAACTTCCTAATATAATGTAACATGATGTGCACAGCATCACCTTTGAAGGGTTCTAGCCAAAAAAAAAGAACCTGCACCCAGTTAAACCTGTACAGTTTACAGGAAATATAGGGGAACAAGTGGCACACAAACAGCCAAATCCAGAATGTGGGACATTTCTACTGGGCAACTGACCTAGTTTCCATAACAAAATAATGGCACTGGGAAGGAGGAGAGGAAAGAAGGAAAACTCAATTAATAGAGACCTGAAAGACGTATCATCCAAATGCAATGTAACCAATTGTTTGGATCCTGATTCAAACAAACCAACAATGAAGATATTTTTGGGACAATCAGAAATGGTTCTGAAATCTAAAAATGAATCAAAATTTAGATAATATCAAATAATTCTCATCAATTTTGTAAGGCATGACAATACCCCTATAACTATGTAGGAAGACATACATAGTCTGCAGAGATATATTCTAACTATATAGGGGTAAAAATGGCATGAAATCTGGGATTTACCTTTAACTATTTCACCAAAAATAAAAAAAAGATAGATGAAACAAAATCTTCATAACTGTGGAATCTGAGTAATGGGAACACAAGGTTCATTAGACTATTCCACTTTCATGTATGTTTAAATTTTTTCACAATAAACTATTTTAAAAATTAGTAAATATTATTAAGTATCAATTACTAAAGCGTTCAAATGATTTTTTTTTTTTTTTTTTGAGTTGGAGTCTGACTCCGTCGCCCAGGCTGGAGTGCAGTGGCGTGCTCACAGTCACTGCAGCCTCAACCTGCTGGGCTCAGGCGATCCTTCCACCTCAGCCTTCCACATAGCTGGAACTACAGGCGTGTGCTACCACATCCAGCTAATTATTTTGATTTATTGTAGAGAAGAGGTCTCGCCAAGTTGCCCAGGCTGTTCTCAAACCTGTGAGCTCAGGCAATCCCCTCACCTTGGCCTCCCAAAGTGCTGGGATTTCAGACTTGAGCCACCTCACCCGGCCCAAATGATTACCTTAAATTATCATTTTTAAAGAACGGATTATCTAAAATAATGTTTTAAAGATTTTTATCAAAACAACAAGTCAATGGTAACCATGAGAATAAGTCAACATAAACCAATAGAATTCACATCATGTGCGAGGTTTAAGGTGAAAAATTCATCCTGGTAGTTGCTGCTGATGAGGCAAAAGCTTAGCCTGAGACTGGGAAATTCACCCAGAGACCCACATCAGGGAATCACTGATGTCAAGAGGGACACATGCTCTGTAAACAGCATTTTCAGGACATCCAGAGCAGCTGCTAGCCCTAGACTAGTGACCAGCTACCACCCAAGATGATGGTAATTTGTCCTAAGATCCTAAGATCTTGCCTATCCTTGTTGTTTTATAATATAATGCTCTTTGCTCTACTCTCTGTGCAATCAGGGAAAATGACACTTTTGAAGAGATAAGGATACAAGGCATATATACACACACACATAAAAAAGAAATCCCTAGCCTGGCCCATTTCATTTCAGAGACGGCAAAACCAATTCTCCCTTGAAAGGATCTGTCAACAGCTCAGATAATCACACGGTTTTATAGGCCAGGTTAAGTATGTCAAAGCATGACAAAAATTATATCCTCCTGGGAAAGGAGACTCTGACTTTTTAAGCAATTATTTCCCTGTTTCTGGATGGCAGTGAAATTAAGGATCTGCCTTCCTCCTCTATATATTAATGCTATCTCTTTCAATTTATATAATTCCTTCCAACATTCAATATAAATATATAATATATTGTTAGAGTATAGACATAAAATAGATGACTTCAACTGCCCTGAGATGAAAATCAATTGGGTGTTTACCTGAACTGGATTGACAAATTTTCCTTCAATCTTCATGATGCTAGATGTTCCCAGGTCATCTGGACTAAGGGAGAAAGTCAATTCAGATTCTCTTTCTATAGGGATCTTCTCCAGTTTAAACTGAATGGTGGTGTTGTTCAGGATGTGAAAAGCTGGCATAAGAAAAGAAGTGACAGACTATAAACCCTAAGATTTATTTCACTATTGCTCATTATACATAGAGCCCATGACCAGGAGGGCAGATTAGCCTGGCACCTGGGGTCTATGACTGACAACAAACTTTGATGAAAATCCTGAGACCAAAACTCACAGCAAACAGAAGTACAAGATAATTTACAAAAAAACAGAATCAATATTTTCATGACATGCTTCATTTGGTGGCTTCAAAACATGACGTGGTGAACATTAATCCAGTCCAGAGACTATATTAAGCTTCTCTCAGGCTCCCAGCTGCTGATGAGGCAAAAGCTTAGCCTGAGACTGGGAAATTCACCCAGAGACCCACACTGCTCATCCTTACCTAGCTTTCAGATACTGAGTTATCCCTCTTATTGGGCCTAAATCAGAATCAAGGACAATACAAAGTTCTAAGTAATCAACTTTTATCCCAAGCAGAGAAAGCAATCTTTTGGTAAATACATAAACAAATCAGTGAATTAGCATCTGAGACTAATAAGAGGAGAGGTTTTCAAAGGCATTAATTTCTTCACTAATAAATAATACCATGCTCTAGGGTTTACTTAATCCCTGTGAAAGTCAATACTAATAGATTGAACTGTTTGGTTTTAGCTGCTAATCAGATCCAAAATACATATACAAGTATTTTATTCCTAGAATCCTGGGCCAACCCATTATAGAAGATGGCAGAATACCAAAAGAAGGTAACATCCACAAGCTAAATCTCATATACTATTTACACCAACCATTTCAGCTATTTTAGGCCACCAATACTGAACTAGGAAAGATCTTCAGCTTAGAAACAACAAAATCAGACATATTTAACCACATTAAACAATACTCTTAACAGAATCCACCCACCGAACCACCTCTGTAAATGTGCACTCACCCATTTCCAAAGAGAACACTTTAAAAAAATAAATTCTTATTTTGCCAAATACAGTGTTAAATGGAAAGAGGCAAAAATATGCCAACCTACTATGAGGCATTTTAATAAAATTCTATATTGATTTCCTCAATATTAACTGGGGATAATTCTAAAGCAAAAGTTTTTGCTGTTGCTATTTTAAGCAAAGTACTGCATGAGCTGGGTTTTGAATCTTTAGACAAAATGAAAAGATTTTTGCTCCTTACCTTGACCTCTATGCAAAGACTCAAAGAAATCATGTCGAGTGAAATGAGCCTCCTCCTGACTACTGGCACTGGCAGACCCGGAAGGTGGGCAAAACGTCCGGCTTACTTCAGAACCAGCACCTTCTCTGCCTGCCAGTTGGGTGCAATTCAAAGAATACAGTTTAATGTCTTTGATCTCCACCTGCAGACGGTCACTTCTGGATTCATCGTCTCCTGCCACAAAATTCTGGATGAATATCTGTCCCAAGTGTCCAACCAACAATTCAGGACTCCCAGGCTTCCGAGGGATAGAAACAACTGGTGATTCAATGTTTATGTTCAAGATGAGCTTTACAGTGTCCGAATGAGATGAAGGTAGGCCAAACCCATAGATTTCATTTTCTTCTAAGATAAAGGGTTCCCGCATCTTCCTTGGTGTTTCAAACAGCGATACCATCTCGCTGTACTCAGCAGTCTTGGTAGCTAGTACTGTGGTAACCTTAGTGGCTGCGCTTTTCAGCATACTTCGAAAATTTTCTTCCAGTTCATCCATGGATAATGCCAACTCCTTCAAGAATTTAGCAGAGTGGTTATAATGCAAGGAAGCCATCTTCAGGTTGAGAAAACACTCCTGTTTAGATTTCTCAACAAATGTGAAACTCAAAGCTTCAGTGAGGGCTGCATCTTCCATTCTGATGAACACAGACTCAAAGTAGCCAATATCACTGATGAGATTTTCATAGCCTACAGAATTCCCAATGCTGACAACATATTGGTTTTTAACATTATCTTGTGTCAAATCCATAAGCTGTAAACAGCCAAGAGAACCATTCATGTCAAACGTGCTGCCCATGGAGACGTTAACTTTGGTGCCACCTATACTTGCAGTTGCAATTTTCCTGCCATATTTCTCTCCATTTGCCATTCCCACTGTCCGAAGGAGCAATAAGTTAAGTCGATGAATTTCCACTGCAACCTCAGTGTTTTGTTCACACGTAGACTGGTAAGTTCCTTGTTCCCTAAAGCTTCTTTCAAAATCGGTCATTAAAGGTTGGGGACTCAAATCATCTTTTTCCTTGGGAAAGGATTTTTGAAGAAAACCAATCAATTCTACAATTGTCTCTGGATTGAGGATAATATCTAAATTATTCACCTGTAATGAAATCACCTGAAGAGTACTATCTAAATTCATTGATGGGCACTCTGAACTCACAAATTGATATTCCAATTTAATGAGGGACTCTTGTTCTTTGGTGAGAATCTTGTCAAGTGAAATGCTAGCAGCTGATCGGTCGTTCGGTGTAGCTAAATCAGTTAAGTGGGCCACATTAGGCCCAGAGATAGGAGACTGAGCCCTGCTATCCCGGAGGCTTCCTGTTGGAATATCAAAACTCAGATTCTTATGTGAAGCCATCAAAAGGTCAAAATCAGCACCGTACGTTTGCATGGTGTCCACCAGGAGCAAACCATGAACAGTTAGGGAGACTTCAGCATCATAAGGCCTTTTCACAAAGTGAGCATTGGTACCAAACACCTTGAGCACAGAAATGTACCGGCCATTATTCTCGACGCCAAGCTGCATACAGTTCACTTTAAATTCTGCCAAGAGGAGCTGAGACTCCACCAGAACCTCCCGGGTATGCTGCTCCAGCATCACAATGCTCTGGGTTAAATTCATCACAGAGTCTTGCAAAGTTCCCCGCTGTTCCTCTTCGGGAAAAATCTTCTCTTTAATCTGAGTGTCAGAGGTCTTCATTTCTGGGGTAGTGAGGAGAGCAAAGCAATTCTTCAGAGCAGATATTTTGTCCTCATTTATATGGATTTTTAAGTCTGGTAAGTTGCCTGAGAGCACAGCTCCCGGGTATTTGGGATCTGAAGTATAAATCAATCGACGTTCTAACTGCAGATGAACATTAAATTTCTCTACCACGTGGGTTGGCCCCACATCAATATCTTGGACATGCTTCCAATTGTCTTTCACTCGTCCAACCATGATCTGGAGGTCCATAAACGACAGGGAGTACCTCTCGTACATCTTCGTGCTCATCAGATGAGCCTGCAACTGTTCTTCACTGAAGTCAACTCCAGAAAATGGAGGTGTTTTCTCTCCATTGCTACTGCTGGTCTCGGGAGGTGGGGTGTTAGGGGGCGTGGCAAGAGGGGTCTTATATTCATCATCGCTGAACTGATTCTCTTCAGATGTTGACCCATCCCCACTCTTCCTCTTGAAGTCATCTGCAGACAAAAAAAGAAGATTCAAACCATATGTTTGTTATTTCCTTCCTCCTTCCCTTAATATAATAATTGTGAAAAGTAGAGAATCAACCAACCTCAATTTTTTTTTAAATGGATGAAAATGCTAAGCACAATATTCTGTATTTACCGTTTACTCAGTGTGCACCTATCTATTAAATCAGAAATCAAAATACAAAGGATAAAACTACATGGACTTGAGAAAAGTTGGAGATCCACTGACACGTGAGCACATGTCAGGGGTGGAAGCCCCACCTGCTGCCTGGAGCTGCTGTCCCACTTGTCGGCTGCCTTGCTGTGGGCTGCTATCACTAGCCCTTCTCACATAACTCTCTATAAGGATTTACTTTTTCCTTTGTCTAGTGTTCATGTGCTTCCCCCACTAGAGTGTTCTAGGAGAAGAGAGTTCTCATCTCTCTTGCTCGACACTCTTCCTCATGCCTGGATCAGTGCCTGGTGAATAGCAACTGCTCAATATGTGATTTTCTAGCTCCAGCCATGCTCTTAACCCTGTGTCAAACTGAGCAGCGCCAAGGCAACCACCAAAACACATCACTGGGCCCCACCACCTAGGCCTCTGTTCCACATTTATTTTCCCTTTTTTTTGAATCAGAGTCTCACTCTGTTGCCCATGCTGAAGTGCAGTGGCATGCTCACGGCCACCCCAGCATCGACCTGGACTCCAGCGACCCTTCTGTCTCAGCCTTCCAAGTAGCCAGAACTACAGGCATGTGCTACCACGCCCAGCTAATTTTCTATTTATTGTAGAGACGAGGTCTCGCCAAGTTGCCCGGGTTGGTCTTGAACCCACAAGCTCCCACAATCCACTTGCTTTGGCCTCCCAAAGTGCTGAGATTACAGGCTGAGCCACCAAGCCAGACCACGTTTATGCTTTATAAGTTAATGTAGGTGCTTTCTGTAGCTATGTGATCCTTTTATTCAGAGAAAATCCCTTTTAACATTCCCCCAGCACCAAACTTTCTATTCCTCCTTAAGTCTTCTACCCTCTTCTCTTGCAGGTCTTCTCAGTGAAGATAAGGTTGAGAATATTTGATAAACTCCCTCCATTTTTTCCCCCATGAATCTTCTTATTCTTCCATCCTATCTCAATAAATACTTCTTGAGTCTAAGAATAGTAATAAAATTACCTTCCAGGTGTCTCTTTTAATATAAGTGCCTAATCACAAAGAGTTTATATCCCTTTTTTTTTGCATCAGAGTCTCACTCTGTCACCCAGGCTGGAGTGCAGTGGCATGCTCACAGACACCACAGCCTCCACATGCTGGGCTCAGGCAATCCTTCCACCTCAGCCTTCTAAGTAGATGGAACTATAGGCATATGCCACCATGCCCTAATTTTTTGATTTGTTTTACGGACAAGGTCTCGCCATGTTGCCCAGGCTGGCCTCAAACTCCTGGGCTCAGGCAATCCTTTTGCCTCTGCCTCCCAAAGTGCTGGGATTATAGGCGTGAGCCACCGTGCCTGGCGAGATTATATCTCTATCCCTGAAATTAAGTACTGGAAAATGTTTATTAAAATATACAATTTTGAACCTTGAACATCCAGTGTAATACTATAAGAAAATGACTGAAGGTACTGGGAAACTATGGGGGGGGAGATGGGATTAACAGTAGCAAATATCTGTCTGGGGACAGGGAAACACCTCTTATCAACAGGGTGCCTGAATGAAACGTAATTGTATACCTAACCCTTAACTGTACCCTACAACATCATAATAAAAAATATTGATAATATATATATATATACAATTTTACATAAGAAATACAAATTTTTTTTTAAATGAGATACCACATCACACTCACAAAAAATGTTACAATTTTTAAAAAAGCAAACAATAACAAGTGATGACAAGGAAGTGGAAAAAATGAAACCCTCATACACTGCTGGTGGAAATATAAGATGGTGCAGCCATTTTGGAAAATGGTTTGGTACTCCTTCAAAATGTTAAAACACAGAGTTACCACAAGACCCAGAAAATCCACTCCTAGGTATATATGTAAAAGAATTGAAAATATATGTCTACACAAAAATCTGTACCTGAATGTTCATAACAATGCTATTCATAATAGCCAAAAAAGTGGAAGCAACCCAAATGTCCACCAACAAATGAATAAACAAAACGTGGTACATCTATACAACAGACTATTATTCAATCATAAAAAGGAATGAAGTGTTGATATAAACTACGAATGAATGAATCTTGAAAACATCATGCTAAATGAAACAGGCAGGCACAAAAGGTCATATATTATATAATTTCATTCATATGAAATGTTCATAAAAGATGGATCCATGGAAACAAAAAGATTAGTGGTTGCCAAGGGAGTGGGGGAGAGGGGAGTTAGTGTTTAATGGGTATGGATTTTCAGTTAGAGAAGATGAAAACTTCTGAAATTAAACAGTAGTAAGAACTGCACAATTCTACCAATAGATCAAAAATAAGTATACATTAAAAAATGTAAATTATATCTCATCAAAGTTATTATTTTAAAAGTAACGTGAATTTTGAAGCTTAAAAAATGTTACATAAGTTTTTTGTTAAGCTTTACGTAGTCAGGTATATACAGATCAATCTCCAAGATTGTTTTCATTACTTCCCACTCACACAATACCTTGGGTATTCGTCAACAGCATTCTTCCCAGATCCACAACAACCAAGACAGGATTCTTAAATTTAAAATCATCAGGAAATATCACTTGAGGGGCAGAAATGTCCAGTCGCACAGTCCACCGTTTACTCTCTTCCTGTAAAAATAAAATAAGCTTCAATTACAAGATGACTGACTGTAACTGCTGAAATGGAACTGCTTTATCAGTGGTGCTCAAGCATTTCCACACTCTGTAACTAAGGTTATGAAGTGACTTAGTGGCCTGTGGTATTAGAGCAAAAAATCTATGCTCAAAGTAGATTCAAATGCTTGAGGATGTGAAACATGACCACAGGCAAATGTCTGAACTGGGGAGGAAAAATTAGCAAATAATCGATTTAGGGGTAGTCTGTACTTTGACTGCAATGATCCATGGTTTAAGAAAGATTCTGTTTCTAATTTAAAGGGTTTAATACTTTAAAGTACTGTTAAAATTATAAAATTCGAATAAACACAGAAATCCAAATATTTTTACTTATTCATGGACATTGGTAACTATGAACTTCCATACCAAAATAGCTTGTGGAAAGCATAAGCTTTGATATCTAAAATATAAATAAGACATCAACTTGTGGTCTGTTCATTGTTCCTCCCTGTGACTAAAATTAGCCTCAACAGAATGTATGTGGTAAAAACTAACTTATACAAATGTTATCAAAAATAAACTTTAATTTAGGATAACAAGAGAATATTGTCATAATTTGTATTGAAAAACATACACACACAACACAAAAAAACAAGACTAAGTCTCCATCCCATTCCACATACCCCTAAGCATTTTACTTGGAATTCTTCTGCCATCCCTGACAACTGCAACTGGCCTGTACTGTCCAAAAGTGGCCACACTCCTTCTAACTGCTCCCCCTGGTGCTGTGCCTTAGCAGTGCGCCTCCACACCGTTGCCAGAAATGGTGTTTTACTAGACGGTTAAGATGTCTCTGCTCTATCTATGGCATCCTCACAACAGCTGGTCACTTCAGTGACCATCGCTATACACTAGAACAGAAGCTGAGACATCATTCCAGTTGTTTTTCTTCTGAAAACAGTAAGTAAAAAAGGGACACCTTTATGGGACACCCTTAAGGGTGCACAAAGTATCATGTCTAGAAAATGAAACAAAGATGACTCTTCAAAGTAATCCCAGACTGGTACAAGAAAGAAACAGGATCTAGTCACAATCATTCATGCTATTAATTAAGCCCTGGCCGTAAAAGACAACAAGATTTTATTTTATGCCAGCTGATTTCATATTTTCAGTTTAATTAAGTAGCAAAACTGATACAAGCAAGACTACAGTAGGTGGCAAACTTGACAGAAAGAATGCCTGTCCTTCCCTAAGCACCAAAGAGTGTTTACCTATGCCCACTTACAATGAAATCACCCACTAGCAAACGATCAAGCGTCTGTCGGATTTCTGCCTTGGTTTGCATCTTCAGCTTATTATACTGTCTCCGGGCGGCTTCAGCCACTCTCAACTCAAGTTCAGACTGATAACCAAAACCTGCAAGATTGGATATACAC
This sequence comes from Carlito syrichta, assembly GCF_000164805.1. NCBI lineage: Eukaryota > Metazoa > Chordata > Mammalia > Primates > Tarsiidae > Carlito > Carlito syrichta. Next base: position 229,871 of record NW_007259946.1, on the reverse strand, counting down.
AGGAGTCAGAATTTTCACATGGCTAGGTGAACAAAAGTGCTACAATGTCTATTCTCACCAAGAATTTCTACCAAAGCTAAAAAGCAATCAGTAAAAACAGTTTCTTAGTCCAGCATAACCTGGTATAATACAGGGCAACAGAAATGATGCAAAGATGGGTGGAGGACAGCCATGGGTGAAAGGGGACGTGAGGAAAGGGCACTTCAGTTACCAGAATTTCTTTCTTTTCTTTTATTCTGTTTTAATTTTAGAAACAAGGTCTCATTATATTGCCCAGGCTGGTCTCAAACTCCTGGACTCAAGTGTTCCTCCTGCCTCTGCCTCCCAAAGTGTTGGGATTATAGGCATTAGCCACTGCACCTAGCCAACTGGAATTTCTTAAACCATTTTCTGAAATATTCCAAACTACTATATTTCAAAATCCTTAAAAAGCAGGATATTACACTGAAAGAGAAGATGAAATTTAGAAGGAAATGCCTTCTACATTCTGCCAGCGACAGAGCAATGGAGTCATGGCATTTATGGCAACTGTTCACATGAAAAAAACTCAAAAACTACACCAAAAACTCAAACAACTTCTTTAGAGAGGGGATATAGGAATATACTATTTTTTAAAAAATCTCTCTGTCTATAAAAGTGCTTTTTCTTCACTTACTGTTTCAAATCTTTTTTGGGAACAAAGGGAGGCATAAACAAATCAATGATGATATTTAGATTTCTGCAGTATTTACTGCTGTACCAAGCAAGTCATCTAGAAGGAAATTCTTGAGCATTCCTCCTCAGTTCACTGGTCTAAAATATCCTGGGTAGTCAAGGAAACCACCATGCTAATGGAATGAAAAGTATGAAAAAACGCACACTAAAGGGAGGCAAACAAAGAGGAAATACTTGGAACGCTGATTTCTCTTGGAAAAGAGACTGTCCAAAGACATCTACTCTGACCTCATAACAGCACAGGACAACTCCACCCACCCACCTACCCTGCAGGCCTTTCCTAACACTATCAGAGATTTGAATATATGCTAACCCTTATCTAGAACACCAGAAATAACAAGAAAGATGTCTTTAACATAAGATCAAACAAACAAAAAAGTTAACCTGAGGTATGAACCTTTCCCTTGTAGAAAAAGTCTGCTACTTTTTTAATAGCCTGGGGATTATATATGATGTTCAAGGGCTTTGTGCTGACATTTAGCCGCCTCTCAAAATGGCTGTGTGCTGGATTTCTCTCATATAGCATCTCAAACACCGGGTCATCTGGGTCTGCTACCAAAAGAAAAAGAGAAAGAAAATGGAACACAGCAAAGCAATCACCTCACTCTTAATAGGCCTGTGAGGAATTCTGGAAAAAAAAAACACATTTTCTAAATTATTTTCCAATTAGTTCACATTTATGCACATTTTAAAAATAGAGGATCTAATAATGATTGACTCTTTAATTGTCTGCAGGAACCATGCAGACCAAGCTGCTGTATTTGCTCTCATGATTATGGAAACCAAAGACCTGCAAGGTTGCCCCAGTGAGCCCCAGATGCACAGTTCCACTGAGACGGTACAAGGCTGTTTCCATGTCAAACACGTCAACATAGCAAACCACTGTGCAAAAAACAGAAAATACTCCCTCTTTACTGATCTGAAATAGTAACATTTTTAAGAACGTCTGAAAAATTACCTGGGTAATGATCGCTTCTGTCTGCAGATGTGGTTTGGAGACCAAAAGACTGTGAGACTCTGCCAACTTCCTTTTGCTATTAAACACACAAAAATGCCCAGATGTCAGCAGGGACAACTCACTACACACACACATTTACCTTTTGGCATCAATCTCAGCACAAGTGAAAACTCACTTCACAACAGAATGAGTACTTGCAGACTTGCTTAGTTTTGTGGCTTTTTCCCACTCTGGTAAACCCACGTCTTTTCCTTCATGCTGACTGTATGCCACTTTGCACTCAGCACATTTACTGAATGACTGCTAAATGTAAATTAAAGGTGTCTGAATTTTCTTTTTTTTTGAGCTGGAGTCTCACTCTGTCACCCAGACTGGAGTGCTGTGGCACACCCCCGGCCACCACAGCCTCAACCTGCCGGGCTCCAGCGATCCTTCCTCCTCAGCCTTCCAAGTAGGTGGAACTACAGCTACGGCTAAGTTTTTATTTATTGTAGAGACAAGGTCTTGCCAAGTTGCCCAGGCAGGTCCGAACCCATGGGCTCAGGCAATTCACTCGCCTCAGCCTCCCAAAGTGCTGGGATTACACACTGAGTCACCAAGCCTGGCCCATGTCTGACTTTTCAAACTTTAAGTCTATCCTCCCACTCTCTCTACAACCTTCCTCTACCACCCCTCCAAAAATTATGGATCGAGTAAGTAGCTAAATATTCAATTGTTTAGACCATATATTTCCAACGTAAGATCAAAGATCTTATAAATGAATAAAGTATATTATATGTAAATATAGAAAACTTGAGGCCAGCCACAGAGGCTCATGCCTATAATCCCAGCACTTTTGGAGGCGGAGGTGAGAGGACTGCCAGAGCCCACGGGTTCAAAATCAGCCTAGGCAATTTGGCGAGGCCTCATCCCTACAATAAATAAAAAAAAATTAGCAGGGCATGGTGGTGTGTGCCTGTAGTTCCAGTTACTAGGAAGGCTAAGGCAGAAGGATCACCTAAGCCCAGCAGGTCAAGGCTGCAGTGGCCGAGTGCATGCCACTGCACTCCAGCCCGGGCAACAGAGAGAGACTCCAACTCAAAAAAGAAAAGAAAACTTGAAATAGCTCTCTTTTGGAAGCCTGGAAAGATGAGATTTCACATCAGTGACTAAGGATCAGAATGCATAAAAATGACTGTCAGATACAGAGAAAATTCAAATGTGGACCATGAAATGCAGAAAATAGTGGTCCTATGGCAATTTTTTCCAAAACTGAGCAAACTATAATATGATGGCTACAACACAGGAGTAGAGAGTACAGCCATAAATCTCACCAATATTTTCTCCCTAACAAATTCAAAAACCATGCTGGGCGTGGTGGCTCACACCTATAATACCAGCACTTTGGGAGGCAGAGGCAAGAGGATTTGAGCCCACGGGTTTGAGATCAGCCTGGGCAGCATAGCAAGAGGATTTGAGCCCACGGGTTTGAGACCAGCTTGGGCAACATGGCGAGACCTCATCTATACAATAAATAAAAAAAATTAGCCAGGCACGGTGGTACAGGCCTGTAGTTCCAGCTACTTGGAAGGCTGAATTGGAAGGATCGCCTGAGCCCAGCAGGACAAGGCTGTAGTGGCCATGAGCATGCCACTATACCACCCAGCCTCGGTGACAGAGTGAGACTCCAACTCAAAAATAAAAATTCCTGAGGCAGAAGGATCGCCAGAGCCCAGCAGATGGAGGCTGCAGTGGCCGGGAGCGGCCATTGCACTCCAGTCTGGGCGACAGAGTGAGACTCCAACTCAAAAACTAAAATAAAATAAAATAAAAATTCAAAAAACATACTTAACCCCAGCCTGTCGGTCTCAAAATGATCAAATGTCAGAATAAATCAGGTTTTGCCAGACCACAGTTCATCAACACCCTAGATATATTAACCATCCCACTGCCGAACATACTGGATTAGGGAAGACTAGAAGAGGAAACATAGTTCCTTCTGTAGCCAGGTCACGAAGAAACAGTCCACCCAACCGAACTAAAAGCAAGGAGGAATTTCTTCGAGGAAGAGATTCTGCTAGAAGTTTCACATCTATAAAAGATAAATGTAAGAGATGGTAAAATGCCACAAGAGTTTAAAATGTTTTAAAGCATATTAGATATTCTATTTTTCAGGAGATTATTAGATATCGTGAACTATTTTTTCTTAAAATTAGAAAAAAATAATGTACATACAGGAATACCTTGGAGATACTGCCGGTTTAGTTCCAGACCACTGCAATAAAGCAGCTCTCACAATAAAGCAAGTCACACAAATTGTTTGGTTTCTCAGTACATAAAAACATCTGCACTAATCTATAATCTACTGAGTGTGCAATAGCATTATGTCTAAAACAGCAATGTACATACCTTAATTCTAAAATACTTTATTGCTAAAAAATGCTAATGATCATAGAAGCCTTCAGCATATTGTAATCTTTTTGCTGGTGGAGGGTCCCTCCATGTTGATGGCTGCTGACTGGTGAAGGTGGTGGCTGCTGAAGGTTGGGGAGACTGTGGCAATCTCTTAAAATAAGACAACAAACACTGCCACATCAATTGACTTTTTCTTTCATGAAAGTTTTCTCTATAGCACGTGATGCTGTTTGATAGCATTTTACACACAGTAGGACTTCCTTCAGAATTGGAGTCGATCCCCTCTAACCCTGCCATTATCAACTAAGTTTATGACATATCCTAAATCCTTTTGTTGTCATTTTTTTTTCTTTGTTGTTATCTCAACAATGTTCACAGCATCTTCGCTAGGAGTAGATTCCATCTCAAGAAACCACTTCCTTTGCACATCAATAAGAGGCAACTTCCCACACATTCAAGCTTGATCATGAGATTGCAACAATTCAGTGACATTTTTAGGTTCCGAACACTTTTAATTCTCGTTCTCTTGCTATTTCCACCACATCTGCAGTTACTTCCCCACCGAAGTCTTAAACCCCTCAAAGTCCTCCGTGAGGGTTGGAATCAACTTCTTCAAAATACCCGTTAAGGTTAGTACTTTGTTCTCCTTCTATGAGTCACAAATGTTCTTCATAGCATCTAGAATGGTGAATCCTTTCCAGAAGGTTTTCAACTTATTTTGGCCAGGTCCACCAGAGGAATCACTATTTATAGCAGAAATGTATTTCTTTTTTTTTTGAGTTGGAGTCTCACTCTGTTGCCCAGACTGGAGTGCAGTGGCACGCTCCTGACCACCGCAGCCTCAACCTGCTGGGCTCCGGCAATCCTTCCGCTTCAGCCTTCCAAGTAGCCAGAACTATAGGCGCACACTACCACAGCCAGCTAATTTTTTTTATTTATTGTAGAGATGCGGTCTCGCCAAGTTGCCCAGGTGGGTCTCAAACCCGCGGCTCAGGCAATTCACTCACCTTGGCCTCCCAAAATGCTGGGATTACAGGTTGAGCCACCGAGCCCAGTCAGAAATGTATTTCTTAAATAAGAAGACTTAAAAGTCAAAATTACTCCTGGATCTATCAGCTGCATAATGGATGCTGTATTAACAGGCATGAAAACAATGTATTTCCTTGCACATCTCATCAGAGCTCTTGGTTGACCAGACGCATTGTTCATGAGCAATAATATCCTCAAAAGGAACCTTTTTTTCTGAGCAGTAGGTCTCAATAGTAGGCTTAAGTTACTCTGTAAAGATACGCTGTCATCCAGGCTGTTTTACATTTATAGAACACAAGCAGAGTAGATTTAGCATAATTCTTAACAGGTTTAGGATTTTTAGAATGGTAAATGAGCATTGTCTTCAGTGTCCCCAGCTCCATCAACCCCATCAAGATAGTCAGCCTGCCCTTTGAAGCTTTGAAACCAGGTACTAACTTCTCTCTCTAGCTATGAAAGTTCTAGATGGCATCTTCTTCCAATAGAAGGCTATTTCAATGACAACGGAACTCTGTTGTTTAGATATTTGATATTTTTCTGTAAATTAGTTTGTATGGCTATTGCATTAGTCTATTTGGGCTTCTATAAAAAAATACTATAAACTAGGTAGCTTTCAAAAAAAAAAAAGAAAGAAAGAAAATCTATTGTTTAGCGTAGCCACCTTCATCAGCAGTGATCTTAGCTGGATCTTCCGGAGACTTGCTACAGCTTCTCCATCAGCTCTGGCTGCTTCCTTGCACTTTTATGTTATAAAGACAGCTTATTTCTTTAAAACTCATGAACCAACTTCTGCTAGCTTCAAACTTTTCTTCTGCAGCCTCCTCCCTTCTCTCAGTCCTCACAGAATTGAACAGAGTTAGGGCCTTGTTCTAGATTAGGCTTTGGCTTGAGGGAATGCCGTGGCTGGTTTGATCATCTATCTAGACCATTCAAACTTTCTCCATCATCAGCAATAAACATGTTTTGCTTTCTGACCATTCATATGGTCACTGAAGTAGCATTTTTAATTTCTTTTAAGAACTTCTCCTTTGCATTCATCACTTGGTTGTTTGACACAGAGGACTAGCTTTCGGCTTATCTCAGCTTTCAACATGCCTTCCTCACTAAACTTTTAGCTTTTGATTTAAAGTGAGAGACACGTGACTCTTCCTTTCATATGACCATTTAGAGACCTTTGTAGGGTTACTAATTGCCCTAATTTCAATATTGTTTTGTCTTAGGGAATACAGAGACCCAAGGAGAAGACAAGAGACAAGGAAATAGTCAATGAATGAAGCAGTCAGAACACACAACATTTATGAAGTCTGTCATCTTCTATGGCCATGGTGTGTGACACAACTACAACAGTAACATCAAAGATCACTGATCACAGATCAACATGACAGATACAATAATAGAAAACTTTGAAACACTGCGTGATTTCTAAAAATGTGACTCAGAGACACCAAGTGACCATGTGCTGTTGAAAAAAGTGTGCCTACAGACTTGTTTGATGCAGGGTTGTCACAAAGTTTCAATTTGTAAAAAAATGCAGTATCTGTGAAGTGCAATAAAGCAAGCCACGATAAAACAAGGTGGCCTGTATCTGTCTATCTATCTAAATATACAAGAACTATTGGAAGTTTCCCAGGAGAATGAATTTTAAACAGAGCCTTTACGATTTAGTTCAAGCAATCTGCTAGTTGACACTAAGTTTCTGATAGCCCAACTTTCAATATATGAAGTTAAACAAACTAGTCTTTTCTTTTTTTTTTGATCCTTTACCCTTCTTAAACTACTGAAGGATCTCAGATAAGCTGCTGTTTCATGGACTACAATAAAAATATTTGTGAGACGTCCAAACCAACATCAGGGTGTTCATTTATATACAACTCAAAGTCACAAAAATGAGTCAAATACCATACAGGTGATTCTCATTATTCATGAATTCCATATTTGTACATTTGCCTACTCACTAAAATTTATTTGTAACCCCAAAACCTGTAAGTGTGGCGCTTTCTTAGTCATTCAGACACTCACAGAGTGGCAAAAATTTCATATCACCTGATGTGCGCGTTCCCAACTGAGTTCAAGCAGGGGAATACCCTGCCTTCTTGTTTCAGCCTTCATGCTAGAAATAAGTAGCCCTTTTGTGGCCTCCAATTCAGAGCCACATTTTTCATACTTTTGTGCCTTTTGTTTGTGATTTCACTGTTTAAAACAACCCCCAAGTACAATGCTGAAGTGTGATCTGATGCTTCTAAGTGGGAGAAGACTGTGATGTGCCTTATAAAGGTGATATGTATATTGGAGAAGCATCATTCAGGCATGCGTCATAGTGCTGTAGGCCATGAGTTCAATGCTGATGTATCAACAACACATATGCTCCTTGACTTACGATGGGGTTATGTCCTTATAAACTCCCCGTTAGTTGAAAATATCCTAAGTGGAAAATGCATTTCATACACCTAAACCTACTAAACATCACAGCTTAGCCTAGTCTACCTTAGATGTGCTCAGAACATTTACATCAGCCTACAGTTGAGTAAAATCATCTGGCAACACAGCACCCTGAAGAATGTCAGTTTTTCACCCTCATGACCACATGGCCGACAGGGAGCCACAGTCACTGCTGCTGTCCAGCATGGCAAGAGGGTATCATATCACACCACATATCGCTAGCCAGGAAAAGACCAAAATTCAAAATCCCAAGTATAGTTTCTACTGAATTTGTATTACTTTTGCACTATCACAAAGTTAAAAAATTGTAACTAACACTATTACGACTCAGGGATCATCTAAATGTGTACACATTTTTTTTAAATAAAATGTCTGAATAAAGACACACATTTAAAAAATAAGATTATGTTTCAGTCATTTGACAAATACTATGACCAGAACCTCCCATGAACCTAACCCTGTATTTCCCCTTGGAGCAGGTCCATATGAGCTAATTCAGTTTTTGCTGCAACTTTCTATATTGTTACTCCTGCAGACAATGAGAACCAACTGGATGAACACTGGCACCTGGAGAGACAACAGTTACAGGTGGTTCTTTGGGAGTCATACCTGAAAACTCAAGCTGCATAAAAGCACTTTCATTTGTCTGAGGAGTTCCTTGTTCCTTGTGTAACAAAGTCACTGTACCTCGCTGCAACTGCAAATTCAGCTTGGCAAAGACATGATCTCGCTTTGTGTATGTGTTCATACACGAGGCATCTGCAGTGGGGTCAAAAAACTCCTCAGTGCCTAAATGGTAGAGGAGAAGACTTTAAGAAAGAACATGAGAGAATAAAAAAAGTACAAGCATGCACACTGTCACAGTCATGATGATATTATTTAACTTTATTTCCCTTTCTCAAGGAAGAACTCCAAAGCCATGGGTGACTGTTTTATTTCCTAATGTAAAACAACCCTTGGCCGGGCTCAGTGTTTCACACCTGTAATCCCAGCACTTTGGGAGGCAGAGGCAAGAGGATTGCCTGAGCCCTGGGGTTCGAGACCAGCCTGGGCAACTTGGAGAGAGCTTGAGACCTCATCTCTTAAAAAAAAAAAGAAAGAGAGAGAGAGAGAGACAAAATAATGCTTTTATCAACCTATTATCAAAACAGGAAGAATAAGATTCGTGAAGAGCCGGGGTCAGTGGCTCAGTCTGTAATCCCGCACCTTTGGGAGGCTGAGGTGAATGGATTGCCTGAGCCCGCGGGTTTGAGACCCGCCTGGGCAACTTGGCGAGACCTCATCTCTACAATAAATCAAAAATTAGCCAGGCGTGGTAGTGCGCGCCTGTAGTTCCAGCTACTCGGAAGGCTGAGGTCGAGGCTGCGGTGGCCAGGAGCGGCCACTGCACTCCAGTCTGGGCGACAGAGTGAGACTCCAACTCAAAAAAAAAAAAGATTTGTGAAGAAGTACAGTACTAAGCAGCACTGCCCAATACAGGACAATGGTGCCTATCAGTACTGGGCACTACAGTGGCCATTTGGGGCACACATGACTAATGTGGCTAGTGCAATTGAGAAACTGAATTTTTACTTTTAGTTAATTGTAATTAAATTTAAATTTAAATAGCCATTTATGGCCATGGCACCATATAGGTCAGTACAGCCTCCAAAGAGAGTCTAGTAGTCATGTTTCAGGGTTTGAACTCGGCCGGGTACGGTGGCTCACATCTATAATCCCAGCACTTTGGGATGCCAAGATGAGAGGATTGCCTGAGCCTACGGGTTCAAGACCAGCCTGGGCAATTTAGTGAGACTTCATCTCTACAACAAATCAAGAAAAATTAGCCAGGCGTGATGGCACATGCCTGTAGATTTAGCTACTTGGAAGGATGAGGCAGAAGGATCGCCTGAGCCCAGCAGGTTGAGGTTGTAGTGGCCATGAGCGTGCATTACACTCCAGCCTGGGCGACAGAGCAAGACATTGTACTTGGGGGCTGTTTTTTGACTCAAAAAAAAAAAAATTGAACTTGTTCAAATTTAGTTCTCTTACAATCTCTGCCATGCAGCTCTATCTAAAACTGCACTGATTTTCACACTTAGCAACAAAAAGAGAATCTCCCAGAACATTTCTTCTCTCAACCTCTGTGAACATGAAACAAACTTTTCCAAATACCTACTTTTGTTAAATTTGGAAAATACGATGAGCAATTGCACAAATAACAAACCAATCTTTATAACAGAAGTGAAGGCCAGCTCCCACCGTACCCAGGATCTCTTCAGGAATCCACTGCTCATGCTGCTCTGCTGACAGTCCCTCAGCCACCTTCCCTTCTGGGCTTTGCTGCCCGTACCAGCCACCCCATCCAGGAAACCAGGAATGAAGATACTGCAGCATCCCGCTGCCTCCACCAGGCTTTGGGTCTCCAGGAGAGTCACCGGGAGAGTCGAGTTGAGGTTCTCGTAGACTCTGTGTCAATCACAAGTGAGCAAATATAAACCCCAAAGATCAAGGCTAGCTGTGATATGCCTCCAACTGCTGCTTGTCGCCCACAGAAGCACAGGCACATCTAAACGGCAGCACTCAGAATGTGCTGGGTCTGAACAAATCTTGTAAAGGATTTCTTACCTCTGCTAGTTCTTCTTGTTTGTGAAATCGATCATGAACCAGTTCTCGCAAAATCTTCAATTCCTCAAAACTCTGTTCCTCTTCAATCCGACACATTTCCTCCTGATTGGGTGAAAACAAAAGCCAACAAACATAAAAACAAATAGTAGAAGTCTAGAGAAGCTGGACACCCTTACAAACCACTGTAAGCACAGGAAAAGAACTTAGCTGGTCCCCAACATTTCCACTGAAGGCAAAAAAACAAGATAACGAATTCCATGATTGCTGTTCCTGGTTTAAACAGTTTTCTGTATAATTCGATAGATTTTACTTGGTCTCAATAACATCACTAACAATTCTCCAGAAACTGAGCTCTATGAAAGAAGGAAGGAAAAAACCATCACTAACAAGTCTCACAGTTTCAGAGACTAATGGTAAGGAGGTAGGGACAAAGAGCAGCAGTACTCAGTTCTGTGCGAGCCACTGAACCCTACGCACTGCTGCAGGACCCACACTGCATAGCACTCATGCTGCTAAAAAGGGCTTTCCACATTCACTTGGAAGTGCGAAGGTGGCAGGCCAGCTGTTACTACTTCCGAAAATTTTTTGCTCCGCATAGAAGATTAGCAAGGATGTGGTCATTTTCACTAAAAAGGAAAGTAGAATGAGTTATCCTAAATGGCTTCTTATACCCCAGTGTTAAGAAAAAGAAGATTATAACCTAACCTTGAATTGCACCTCACAACTTTAAAAGAAAAAAATTAAAAGAAAAAATTTTAATTAAAAATTTTTTAAATTGTTTTAAAAAGAAATAAAAAGCAAAAGAAGATTATACATGTTTACTTGCTCATCTCCACTGTAATTTAGATTTTTCTCTCCCTCCATGTCTTTGCCTGCGCCTTTAAGAAAACCATCCAAACAAAATGTCTGGTTGATTCCATCCTTTTTAAAGGGTTCCTATGTCAGTTATCATGTGTGACACTAATGAGAAAAGCATTTACAACATGAGTGAGCCCCAGCCTCGGGGTACCAGCAGGAGGGGTGAGAACCCCTAGGGACTTAGCTCTGCCTTTTGTCACCACATATGGGTGCTGAAGGGAGAAGAAGATTCCTTTTTGCTTAGAAGCATGTATTAAAGAAATGGTTAGTGAAGAGACAGTACCTGAGCCAAAATCTTAGAAATGTTCTAAATTGCTATTTCAAAAACCAAAAGAAATCAAGGAACAAAGCAGTCCCTGCTACTTTTCCCTGGGAGATGGCTAGTAGACGGGTATAAAAGGGGTGGGATTCTATGCAGGACTCCAGGGATGGTGGTCCCAAGGGTCTCTGGCCTACAGTTAACTAAAACATGAGCTTGCCTTCACCAACTACTTCACCCACTTCCTTCACCAACTACTTCACCCACTTCTGCCTAGCCTTGAGACCAGCAAAAAAGTACAAGGTTAATCAAGTTAACCTGACTACAGAAAATGTAGGTCAAAGTTTATAGAGATTAGTTATGGGCTTGGAAGGGAAAGAATTAGGACTAGGATCAGGCTCTGAAGAGAGGTAGGTGACTGCATGAGAAGACTCTCTGGAGGGGTGTGGGCACAAATGTGTGCCAGGACCTCGGCCATCTTTTCTTCCTCCTACCCCAAAGCCCAGGTCTCCTCAGGCAGCAGAGGACAGAGAATGCTTCTGGCTAAGTTCCCACCCTACTAAGATCAACATTATTCTGTCAAATTATGCCCCTTAGCCAGAGACTTCATGGCTTCACAGATCCCATTTTCTTCAGTCTTCGAGAACATTCTCAGCCTCAGAATGAACACAAGAAACACAAGAGTTCGCTCACCTTGTCATCTGCAGACAGCATGCCTCCTTTTAACTTGGTGAAATATTTGTCAGTATAAGATATAGCATCGTGGGCACGGCGCAACACAAAGTCCCAGGTGCAGCGTTTCCTCTGCTCTCTGATCTCATGCAAGTTAGCATTCAAAGCGAAATACCACCAGTCTCGGCAACTGGAACAGTCCAAAGCAATGTAATTACTTCTTACAACAAAAGCAACTAAAATGCTATCAATCCAGGACAATTCACAAAACACCACTCCTCTTCTGAGACATCTTTTCCCCTCTCAGTCACCAGCTTATGTCTCGAGCTTATCTGAAGTCTAATCTAAACCCAATATGTGAAGAAAATAAATCTGTTGCCAAAGAATATCAAATAATAAATCCCCGACTTTTTTTTTTCCTTATTTTTTGTCAGTCTCACTCTGTTGCCCAGGCTGGAGTGTAATGGCAGGATCATGGCCACCGCAGCCTCAACCTGCTGGGCTCAAGTGATCCTTCTGCCTCAGTCTTCCAAGTAGTTGAAACTACAGGCACCTACCACCACAGCCAGTTAATTTTTAATTTACTGTAGTGACAAAGTCTTGCCAAGTTGCCCAGACTGGTCTCGAACCCCTGGACTCAGGCAATCCCCTTGCCTTGACCTCCCAAAATGCTGGTATTACAGACATGAGCCACCACACTTGGCTAAATCCCCAACTTGTAGATCAATAATATAATACTCAACTGGTTTGAATTACCCATGTTATCAGTCTCCTCCACTGAGAGAAAATCAAGTGCTGACTGTAGGATAAATACCACCTTGAGATAACTACCAAGGATTTGATTACTAAAGATTTTTAATTAGATACATCCAACTTAGGACACAGAAATCTTTAAAAAGTTTGAATCCATCAGACTGGTCAACTTTATCACTGCAACATGAAAATAGGATTAGTTTCGTTATGGAAGTTGGAGAGTGTGCTATGCAAACGCTGACCAAACAACCTGGGAAAAAAGACAGGGAAGTAGGTTTCAAAAATATTGCCAAGTCTTACTACACACTAGATTCCACCAGAATAACATCAGTCTACTTGCTAAATGAGATTGAGGATCTTCTGCATTTCACGACACTCAATCTATGAATAAACCTGCAACACCATATAAATATCCAGTAAGAATATTAACAACAATAATCCACAGTAATGGCATTTCAAGGACTGGAAAAATCAATTGCACTTTTATCTCCAACCATGAGTAAAGGACGGTGAGGCGTGTTTCTGATCTATGTACACACAAAGGACATGCTATAAAACACATTTCATATGCAAAACTTAGAAGTCCTTACTTCTTGGACACCGCTACCTTGGGTTTCCACTTCTGGAACTTCACCTGCCTCTCCTTTCGTTCCAGCTCTTTGAGGAATTCCATGATTTGACGGTATTGCAGCTTTTTATTAGAGGTTAAGAGACATTCAGTTAGATTTGCTTCTTTTACTTAGGTAAGATTTATATCTAACAAGAACAATTCATATTAGTCAATTCACTGAACTGAAGCCCAGTGAAAACTGAAAGACTAAAGCAACCACATCAAGTGGCATATCTCTCTGAACATTGACAGTTAAGGATTCACATTTACTGTACCTCTTGTACCCTTTGCTCAGCTCTTAAAACCATCAAATCCAAACTAACCTGAGATCAACCCAATTCAGATAGATGACAGTTCGTGGGTTCTATACCTAACACAATTTTGGTATGGAGGGACATCGTTTCACACGTACTTTCTTTCCTGCTGAGGACACTTTTAAATATCAAGACCTTCCCATCAACATCCCTCCTTCACCCTCACTTGTCGGTGAGCATGCAAGCAACTGGAAAGCAAGAGCACACCTGCGACAGTGTCAAGGGAATGGTCTCCAGCTGAATGTCACATTCAATACGGGGACTGTGCCGAGAGCGCAGAGGCTCCTTGGAGCAGTTTCTCTTCAGAAGAGCAGATGCACACACAGGCTCCAGGATGTAGTGATGACTGCGAGGCTCCATACTCCCAGCCATGGCCTCCTGCGTGTCATAAGAACAACTGTTCTGTAGACACTCTTTTACAACGTCAGGGTCTTATGACAAACAGTGGAACTCAGCCATAGGCTATGTCGTAATAGCACATGTCTGTGGGATCAAGCTACATGTTGGCATGATACCTAATCTACAGTATGTTACAGTCAAATCCAAAAACACTAGGAAACTGGGCTCTCATGCTCTCTAGTATTTTTTAACTTTTCTTTATATTTCTTAACAGGTGATACCTTCAAATGGTTCAAAATCTTAAAGGCAAAAAGAGATGAACTCTGTCTTTCCTTTCTCTTCCCCAGCTGCCCACTTACCCTCCCCAGAGGTAACCAAAAATACCAGCTTCTCATGTCCCCCAGAGGCATTCTGTACATATTCAGGCAAAGTCATAGTTTTCTGTTTTTACCTTAAAACTGAGACTATTACATATTCTTCATAAAAATCTTTACCTGGCCGGGCTCGGTGGCTCAGCCTGTAATCCCGCACTTTGGGAGGCTGAGGTGAGTGGATTGCCTGAGCCCACGGGTTCGAGACCCGCCTGGGCAACTTGGTGAGACCACATCTCTACAATAAATCAAAAAATTAGCCAGGTGTGGTAGCATGTGCCTGTAGTTCCAGCTACTTGGAAGGCGGAAGCGGAAGGATTGCCAGAGCCCAGCAGGTCGAGGCTGCAGTGGCCAGGACCGGCCACTGCACTCCAGTCTGAGCGACTGAGTGAGACTCCAACTCAAAAAAAAAAAAAAAAATCTTTACCTGTATTTTTTATGGCTGCATACTGTGCTGTTGTATGGATGCAGTTATTTAATCAAATTAGCAAAACAAAAACCATCCTGTACAATAGCAAGCAAGCCAAGGATAACCTTGGGTGGGGGAAAAATAGTAATTTTCCCCATTTTACTTTCACTTCCCACAATTTCCTTATAAAACGATTAAACTGAGTTTTTTTTTTTTAATCCTACACAAACAGTAACACTTTTTTTTTTGAGTCAGGGTCTCACTCTGTCGCCTAAGCACAATGGCATGATCACAACTCACTGCAGCTTCAACTTCCTAGGCTCAGGCAATTCTTCCACCTCAGCCTCTTGAGTAGCTGGGATAACAGGTGCACATCACCATGCCTGGCTAATTTGATTTTTTTGTAGAGACAAGGTCTTGCCATGTTGCCCAGTCTGGTCTTAAACTCCTGGGCTCAAGCAATTCTCCCACCTTGGCCTCCCAAAGTGTCAGTATTACAGGTGTGAGTCACAGCACCTGGCAGTAATACTTTATATCCAGTGATTCATGACTTTCTAAGCAACTATTAAGGGAATGCCACCAAAGGTAAAGTTTCAACATAAACGCAGGAAGAAAGCTCCTCTTTAAGAATCAGATCTGGTGCTTTGTCCATTTAAAATCTGGATGCCTAGTGCATGGTAGCTAAGAGAATGGACAAGTACTGTATGCTACATGCAAGTAGTGGATTACCATGCAGTAGTCAGAAGCAGTGAATTAAAAGTACAAACAGCAACACCTGAAAAACATAGCTTTAAAGAAAAAAACTAAAACGAAACCTATTCTTTAGCATAAGTTTAAAACATACACAAAACACTGTATATTGTTCAAAGTTACATACATAACAAGTACCTCAGGCAAACACACTTGAGAGCAACTGCCTTTGGCAGAAGAATGGGGATGGGAAGGGGACTCAGATATCACGGGACAAGCCTCCATGGCAGCAATCCACACCATTTTCCTTCAGAGTTGCCCTGCAGCAAAGTCCTCCTGGAATCATACCTGTAGTTCCACCTGAGGCAAATCCCCCAACAAGGTGCAATCCGCATCCCAGTAGATGCTAAACTCTGCTACATCTAATTGCTTTTTCCGCATTAGTTTCTGTACCTGAGGTAAGAAAGAAAAAGAAAACAGGATGACTGTCTTTATTCATGAACGTACTCATTCATTCAACAAACCATTTGTGAAGATCACGCATCAGGCACTTTGTGAGATGACAGAGACACAGAGCAGTTAGAGCACAGTTCCACTCTTAGAGTTGAAAATCTCGCTCACTGGAGACATGAACATGCAAATAAACCATTTTAACTACACAGAAGGAAGAGAGGAAGAATCTGTAAGATGTTACAAGCAAACAAAAAAGAAACATCACTGTGCGGGTAAGTGTTGAAAGATGTACATGTTTCAGACAAACAGTTGGGCAGGAGGAAAGGATTAGGTCAGCCACTCAGCCATCCTCAGTATCCGCAGGGACTGGTTCCAGGACTCCCAAAATAAAAAAATCTGCGATGCTTAAGTCCCTTATAAAATGGAGCAGCATTTGCATATAACCTATGCATATCCTCACAGATACTTTAAATCACCTCTAGATTACTTATAATACCTAATTCAATGCAAATGCTATGTACATAGTCATACTAAATTGGTTTTTTAATTTTTTTTTTCTATTGTTGTGTTGTTGCTTTTTTTTTTTTGCTTGAGTGGATTTTTTGAATTCTCAATCCTCAGTTGATTGAATCCACAGATACAGAACTGGAGGATACAGTGGGCAGAATGCACAAAAGGCCAGGTATGTTCAGGTGACAGTGACTACATCTGTGTAACTGCAACACTATACATGAGGGGCAGGGGCAGTATTGGCACCTGTGTGCTGATACATGTTTGAAGTAGAGAGTTAGTGAAAGCTGAGAAAAGTACCTTGGAATACTACTAGGTACACAGGGTTGAACAGTGTCCTATCCTCCTAAAAAAATTTGTTATCTGGCTGGGCACAGTAGCTCATGCCTATAATCCCAGCACTTTAGGAGGCCAAGGTGAGAGGATTACCTGAGCCCACAGGTTCGAGACCAGCCTGGGCAACTTGGTGAGACCTCATCTCTACAATAAATAAATTTTTTTTTAAAATTAGCTGGGCGTGGTGGTGCGTGCTTGTAGTTCCAGCTACTTGGAAGACTGAGGCAGAAGGATCACCTGAGCCCAGCCAGTTGAGGCCTGCGGTGACCGTGAGCATGCCACTACACTCCAGACTGGGTGACAGAGTGAGAGTCTCCAAACTCAAAAAAAAAATTCATATTCACCCAGAAGTCATGAATGGGACCTTATGTGAAAACGGGGTCTCTGTAGATGTAATCAAGTTAAAATAAAGTCATAATGGATTTGTAGAGGTCTAATGAAAAGACACACGGGAGGGAGCCATGTGAATATGGAGGCAGAGACTGGGTGATGCTTCTACAAGCCAAAGAACCCCAAAGACTCCCAGCAATTCTGGCTTCTAGCAAGGAGGGAGGCATGGGGCAGTCTCTCCCCCAGAGTCCCAGAAGGAACCAAACCTGCCAGCCCCTCGATTCCAGACTTCTAGCTTTCAGAACCAAAGAATACATGTCTGCTGTTTTAAGCCACCCGGTTTGTGGCAATGTGTTGCAGCAGTCTCAGAAAACGAACACACTAGGAAAGGAAGTTTATGCCATACTAAGATGTTTGGACTTCATACTTTAAGTGACAGGGAGTCACTAAAGGCTTGGACATAGGCAAGGCAGGTGCCATGATAGGTGTAGATTTTAGAAGCAGAAGTCTGGCAACAATGTAAAGCAGGACTATTCCCCAGTATGCCAGAAAAAATGAGTCATGAATGTCATGTATGAGCAAACTTTGGGATCAAGTTACATTTTAGAAACATTTGGTTACTCTGAGCTAGCCACTTCCCACCCCAAGCAGATACTTTAAATCATCTCTAGATTACTTATAATACCTAATTCAAAGCAAATACTATGCAGCCATAGCATTTACCCCATGGACTGTACAAACGTCCATGGAAAAGACAGGGAAGCCTTAGTACAGAAGGAATCAAAAGATCCTGGGGGACCACAGAACAGGATATTTCACCAGCCCAGGCAAAAGCTAACAAGATCGCCAAGGATGACAATTGCATGAGGATATAGAGGAAGAGCCACATTTGGGATGTTTTGCAGGACAAATAAGCAGAACACTGGGACCAAATGGATATGGAAGGTGAAGCTTAAGAAGTGAAGTGAAAGACGAACACACGGCTTCTGGAGATGATGTAGTTGATGAGGGCATACTGGGAGGCAGGGGCAGCATACTTCTGCAAGGGCCAGAAAGCAAATAGGCCAGGCTCCGCAGGTCTCATGGGCACTGCTCGAACTACAGTTTTTGTACCACTGCAGCACAAAAGCAGCATCAGAAAATACTAAGGCGTAAGCGGGGCTGTGATACAAAAAACTTTCATTTACAAAAATAGACGGGACTGGATCTGACCACAGACTATCGTTTACCAACCCCAGATTTAGGGCTGGTAGGGTTGGGTTCAAGACCTAGCTCCACCTGTCACTTTATCTCTTGCACTTTAGTGTCCTCAGCTGTAATATGAAGATAACAGTAGTGGTGCAATCATGTAAAGTACTAAGAGCAGTGCCTGACATGTGAAGGGCTCAAAAGCTGTTAGTGGTTGGTTTTAACATTCAATAATATGTTAGGGAATAAAGAAAAACTTGTTTGGGGTGCAAAACGGGCAGACAGAACATAATGGAATCATTCTGGTTACGACAAGCTGTGGTGTAATATGAAATATATTTGGTCTTTGTCCCTGGATCCTAACATAAAGCTCCTAAAACCTTTGGAAGTTCCCAGTAAGAGGTCTTTTGTTATTCATAATGAGTTTATGCTAATGAAGTGACTTAGGATCGGGCTCCTCCCCAGAAAGACCAAGTAATCAGAGGGTGGGAGCTTTCAACCCCACTTACCAGCTTCTGGGTGGTGGCTGGAGATTAAGCTGCATAAAAACTTTTGAGCAATAAGATGTGATAAATTCCCAGGATGCTGCACAGGAGGCTGGCTGCCCCTCTTCAACTCAATGTTCACCTGCATCCTTCATAATGTTCTTTATAATAAACCAATAAATGTAAGTAAAGTGGTTCCCTGAGTTCTGTGATTCATCCTAGCAAATTATGGAACCTGAGGAGGTAGTTGTGGAAACTCTGACTTCTAGTCACAGGCAAAGTCACAACCTGGCATCTCAAATGGGGGGCAGTCATGTGGGGCTGAGTCATTAGCCTGTGGATGTTTGACAGAGAACTGCCTGGTATGTGGGGAAAAGCCCCACACATCTGGTGTTGAAAGTGTTGTGAAAAAAGTGTAGAGAAGTAGAGTGAGTTTTACCAGACAAGCCTAAAATACCACAAAGGTGGCCCATAAGTCATTTATAAACCATAAACTTAGCCGGGCTCGGTGGCTCAGCCTGTAATCCCACGCCTTGGGAGGCTGAGGTGAGTGAACTGCCTGAGCCCGCAGGTTCGAGACTCGCCTGGGCAACTTGGCGAGACCTCATCTCTACAATAAATCAAAAATTAGCCGGGCATGGTAGCACGCGCCTGTAGTTCCAGCTACTTGGAAGGCTGAGGCGGAAGGATCACCGGAGACCAGCAGGTTGAGGTTGCGGTGGCCACGAGTGGCCACTGCACTCCAGTCTGGGCAACAGAGTGAGACTCCAACTCAAAAAAAAAAACCATATACATGAAGGTGAAAGAGAGGCAGAGAATGGAGTTCAGATATGACACTATCAGCAAGCATTACCAGGGGGAACTGCAACCATGAAACACGTGATTTGACCCAGAGCATGCACACAGCATGAGAAGAAAATCACTGATGAAGTCCTTTCTGCACCTCCATTTCTTCACGTATGAAATAAAAGCGATATTCATAATTTAAAATATTGATTTAAAAAAAGAGAGAAAAACTAAAAAGAAAAAAAAAAGAAATAAAAGCGATATAACCAAAGGTCAGAGAAAATTACCTGTCTCCTTATTTCAGCAGATTAGATTTGTTGCAAACAGACAAGAGACATGCAGACCGATCATAGAATGTAGTGGAAAAGAATGTAGCTCATTTACATAACACAAATTGACAAGAAGCAGAGTCTCAAATTCCTAGAACCCTGCCTTCTTGGCTTTTCATCCTAAGTCATACTCACAGGCTCATTCACAGCATTTTGCATGGATACATTCTTAATGCAGATGCCAAATGCAAAAGGATGGGAAGGGTTAGTGATACCATCTTCAAAGCGTAAATGGACATCTTGAATTTTTAACTGCAAACAGGAAAAGAAAAAACGTTTAGATAACTATTGTAGGTGGACTACTACAGGAAAGGGTCAAGCTACCCTTGAGTCACTGAAGTCAACTACAGCAGGCATTTTATACAAACATGTCACACACATATCCAATATTCTGTCAGTTCCTAAGAGAGTTATAATCACAAACTGCACATAAATGACATTTCTTTGTGATTAGTTTTATCAAGAGCTATAATATTCTCATTAAATCATTTCAGAAGATACCTTAAGAAGCAATTAAAGAGAGTAACACCATTATATCCAGATAATTGTTTCTTCTGCTTTGTGACCTTAACCTTGCCTCTGTGTCCTAGCATCTAGGCCCAGCAACATTGGCGAGGCACATAAACTTTGCAAGTGTGTACACGTGTATATAAATCATTTCCACTTGTCCATCCATGTACATGTGCTACAGAAAAAACACTTTGCTTCAATGAAGTAAAATTAATAACAAAGTAAAAAGGCAATCCACAAAACTGTTTGTAAATCTGATAAGGGACTTATATCTGGAATATATAATGAACTCTTATAACTCAACAAAAGACAAACTGACTATTAAAATGGGCAAACGTGGCTGGGCTCGGTGGCTCAGCCTGTAATCCTAGCAACTTTGGGAGGCCGAGGCAAGTGGATTGCCTGAACCCAAGGGTTCGAGACCAGCCCAGGCAACTTGGTGAGACCTCGTCTCTACAATAAATAAATAAATAATTAGCTGGGCATGGTAGTGTGTGCCTATAGTTCTGGCTACTTGGAAGACTGAGGCGGAAGGATCACTGGAGCCCAGCAGAGCGACACTGGGGTGGCCATAAGTGTGCCACAGCACTCCAGCCTGGGCTACAGAGTGAGACTCCAACTCGAAAAAATAAAATAAAACAGGCAAAGGATAAGAATAGACATGGCTAGTAAAAGTGGCTAGGAAATAATATGGACAAATGGCTAGTAAAAATATAAACAGACACTCAACATCATCAGCCATTAAGAAAATGAAAACCAGACAGGCTCGGTGGCTCAGCCTGTAATCCTGCGCCTTTGGGAGGCTGAGGTGAGTGGATTGCCTGAGCCCACGGGTTCGAGACCCACCTGGGCAACTTGGCGAGACCTCATCTCTACAATAAATCAAAATGAGCCGGGTGAGGTAGCACACGCCTGTAGTTCCAGCTACTTGGACGGCTGAGGCGGAAGGATCGCTGGAGCCCAGCAGGTCGAGGCTGCGGTGGCCGGGAGCAACCACTGCACTCCAGTCTGGGTGACAGAGTGAGACTCCAACTCAAAAAAAAAAAAAGAAAGAAAGAAAGAAAATTAAAACCAAAAAAAGCACCAGGTGCAGTGGCTCACGCCTATCATCCCAACACTTTGGGAGGTGGAGGCAAGAAGACTGCCTGAGCCCACAGGTTCAAGACCAACCTGGGCAACTCAGTGAGACCCTGTCTCTCCAATAAATCCAAAAATTAGCCCAGTGACGTGGTGGCACACGACTGTGAACTCAGCTACCTGGGAGGTAAAAGGATCACCTGAGCCTGGCAGGTCTAGGCTGTGGTGGCCATGAACAGTATGCCACTGCACTCCAGCCTGGGTGACAGAGTGAGACTCTGACTCAAAAAAAAAAACTCACTGTGAGATGATCACTTCACATCCACTATTATGGCTATTACTAAGAAGCAGATAATAGGCCAGGCGCAGTGGCTCAAGCCTGTAATCCCAGCACTTTGGGAGGCCAAGGCGAGAGGATTGCCTGAGCCCAAAGTTCGAGGCCAGCCTGGGCAACTTGACGATAAATCAAAAAATTAGCCAGGCATGGTAGCACAGGCCTGTAGTTCCAGCTAATTGGAAGGCTGAGGCAGAAGGATTGTAGTGGCAGTGAATGTGCCACTGCACTCCAATCTGGGCGACAGAGTGAGAGTCTGACTCAAAAAATTAAAAAAAAAAAAAACAAGATAATAGCAAATGTTGATGAGGATGCAGAGAAACTGCAATACTCATACATTGTTTGTGAAATTGCAAAATAGTACAGCCTCTTTGGAGAACAGTTTGCACATCCAGGCTGAGTCCAACCTCGAACTTCTGGGCTCACACAATCCTCTTGTCTCAGCCTCCAGCACAGCTGGGATTACAGGCACATGCCACCAGTTCTGGTAATGACTACTAATTTGGGGTATGGGTTTCTTTCTGAGATAATTAGAGTGTTCTGCAATTATACAGTGGACCATGCACAACTTTGCAAATATACTAAAAATCACAAGATTGTAAACTTTAAAAGGGTAAATTTTCTGGTATAAGAACTATATATTGGCCGGGCATGGTAGCTTATGCCTGTAATACCAGTACTTTGGGAGGCAGAGGCAAGAGGATTGCTTAAGTCCATGGGTTCAAGACTAGCCTGGGCAACATAGTGATACCTCGTCTCTATAATAAATCAAAAAAAATTAGTCGTGCATGGTGGCGCACACCTATAGTTCCAGGTACTAGGAAGACTAAAGTGGAAGAATTGCCTGAACCCAGCAGTTCAAGACTGCAGTGGTCATGAGCACGCCACTACACTCCAGCCTAGGTGACAGAGTGAGACTCCGACTCAAAAAAGAACTATATATCAATAAAACTGGTGTTAAAGCTAAAATAACATTAAAATGACTATTTTTAAAAAATAAATGGCAGTAAAAAAAAACCTGAAACAGAATTCAAAGTAGTCACCTCAAATATGCCAATCTTTTTGTCAAAGTTATGAAAATTATGAAACCAGTAATCTCAGACCCTGTTTTTATGGGACATGGCATCCCTTGAACACATTTGGCCTGTGCCACCTTGCCACTGCAAGAAAATCCTAGAGGTAATAAGTATAGACTAACTCTTATGGCATTCATGAAAATTAATGTGGACCCTTACATAGTTTTTGAGGATAGAACAAAATTGTAACTGAAATAAAAGCACAGCCAATAGCCCCAATAACTGTAACTCATCAAACTGCCACCAGATACATCAGTGAGAGGTTAAATATCTTAGTGAGCTGTTCACAATTCACTTTGTAATCAACTAGACAACATATATCCAACCTCTCTCATTTTACAGATGATGAAACTGAAGCCGGGCTCGGTGGCTCAGCCCGTAATCCCGCGCCTGTGGGAGGCTGAGGTGAGTGGATTGCCTGAGACCATGGGTTCGAGACCTGCCTGGACAACTTGGTGAGACCTCATCTCTACAATAAATCAAAAATTAGCCTGGCGTGGTAGCGCACGCCTGTAGTTCCAGCTACTTGGAAGGCTGAGGCAGAAGGATCACCGGAGGCCAGCAGGTCGAGGCTGCAGTGGCCAGGAGCAGCCACTGCACTCCAGTCTGGGTGACAGAGTGAGACTCCAACTCAAAAAAAAAAAAAAAAAGAAACTGAGATCAGAGAGGTTAAAGAATTTGCCCTGAAACTATATAATCATCAAAGTTCAAGTAACCTGGGGCTCAATCCTCCTTCCTAATAGATACATTCTTTAGCAAATGGGATTCCAATATTCAAAAGAGCAAAAAGAAAGTGCAGGACAGGCACAGTGGCTCACACCTATAATCCCAGCACTTTGGGAGGCCAGTGCAGAAGGCTCACTAGAGGCCAGCAGTTCAAGACCAGCCTGAACTGCCCACAGCCTGGGCAGCCTATAATATATTCCATCTTGAACATACCCATCACAAACTGGAATATAGGGAACAGTGCACTGGCACTCTCTCAATAAAGAATTCTGGTATTTTTAAAATATTAAACTTTTTAAAAAGGAAATATAATAAGTGAAATGGAAAAGAAATGAATACCTTGAACATTCACTACTCACAGCAGCTGAAACAAGAAAACCTGAGTTAGCCACAGAGCCCAGAACTTATCTTTCAGGTTTTCCCTTTGGCACAGTCTACAAAAGGACACACCTGACCAGCCAGCCCTACGTACGCCCCGGATCAGTTAACCCACAAGACATAAGTGCTAAGAAGTGAAGCACACTTATGCCCAAGAAATCCCTTTTGCATTTATACTTTATAAAAGTCAACAGGACTTACTTCAATGTTCTCCACAATTCTCGTGACAACGGAGGCGGTAACTGAATACCAGTAGGACTCCCCTTTCTGCTGACAGTCATTCTACAAAGGAAAGAGCCAATGTTAGCAGAATCGAGTGCTTCTGCCCATCTCATGAGCGCCCCCACAGATTCCCTTATGACTGAGAGGATCTCTGCCTTGCCTTCCACTTCTCCTCCAGGGCTTGAAGTAGTGCTTTCTTGCGTTCCCTTTCCAACAACTTCTCCCTTTCATCATTGAAATCCTGTATTTTTTCCGGAGCTCCAATTAAATGAAGGCTGGAGATGGAGATCACCCATGGGTCCACATGAGGGCGATAAAAGGGGATCTGAAGGGTCACTTTCCCAATGAAGCCTGGAAGAAGAAGGAAAGTCTTGTTCAGTGTCTGTACACATTTTTTATTCTTTCTACTTCTCTGTATTTTTCCAGTTTTATTTAAAGAGCATGTATTACTGTTACCATTTATGTTTTAATTTTAAAATACAGGCAGCAGGCTCCTAACAAGTGTTAGCAGGCCGTGATCTGTAAGAATGAGGCATAATGAATTAGAAGCTAGAGAAAGTTCAAGGAGGTTTTATCAGATCAAAAGCAACAGCTCTCCTATGTAAGCTACCTCTTTCCCAACTGCACCACATCTTACACTTCTTTGGGTGTCTTTCTTCCCTTCACACCTGCGTAAGCCCATGGACACCAAGAGCATTTCTTATTAATAGGTTGGTAAGCACTTGTTGGGAGTCATTTGACCTACAACATATCCGATCTTGAACATACTCATCACAAACCAGAATATAGGGAACAGTGCATTGGCACTCTCTCAGTAAAGAATTCTGATTCTTCATGAGAACGTGGGCTGATGAGAAGCTATGCCTTGGCAGAACTGTGATACTAATTTCCCAAGTTTGTCTATTTCTATCCAAGTCTCCTAGAATACAAGTTTTCTTTTTTTTTCTGAGTTGGAGTCTCACTCTGTTGCCCAGAATGGAGTGCAGTGGCCGCTCCCGGCCACAGCAGCCACAGCAGCCTCGACCTGCGATCCTTCCACCTCAGCCTTTTAAGTAGCCGGAATTACAGGCATGCGCTACCACGCCCGGCTGATTTTTTGATTTATTGTAGAGATGAGGTCTCGCTGCCCAGGCAAGTCTTGAACCCGCAGTCTCAGGTAATCCACTCACCTCAATCTCCCAAAGGCACAGGATTACAGGCTGAGCCACCAAGCCCAGCACAAGTTTTCTTTAAATGCAGTGTATAGCTGGGTGCAGTGGCTCACACCTGCATTCCCACTTTGGGAGGCAGAGGTGAGAGAATTACCTTAGCCCCAGTCCAGGGGTTCAAGGCCAACCTGGGCAACTTGGCAAGACCCTGTCTCTACAATAAATAAATAAATAAAAATTAGCGAGACATGGTGACATACACCTATGGTTCCAGCTACTTGAAAGGCTAAGGAGGAAGGATTGCCTGAGTCCAACTGGTGAAGGCTGCAGTGGCCATGAGCATGCCACTACACTCCTGCCTAGGTAATAGAGTGAGACTCTGACTCAAAAACAAACAAAAAAACAGTAAATGCAGTTTATAGGAGACAAGTTATATCACTCTGGGACTAACACATAAGGACCTCTAAACTGTCTTAATAGGTCTCTCAACAATCCACACAGCCAAACTAATATTCTACCTATGAAAGTAGCGCATGTGTAATTATAACCCTTTAAGATCTAGAATTCTCCTTCTACCATGTGAGGACACAGCTAGGGGGTGCAATTTATGAACCTGAAAGAGTGCCTTCACCAGGCATCAAATCTGCCAGCACCTTGAACTTAGACTTCCTAGCCTCCAGAAGTGTGAGAAATAAATTTCTATTGGCTGTAAAAAAGAAAAAAAAATCTAGAATTCACATTTGACTGACTGATCTGTTATATTTAAGATAAAAGAATATCATTAACAATGTCTTTTTTTTATTTAATAGAGAAAGGGTCTCACTGTGTTCCCCAGGCACTGTGTTCCCCAGGATGGTCTTGAACTCCTGGGCTCAAGTAGTCCTCCCGCCTCAGTCTCCCAAAGTGTTGGGATTACAGGCATGAGCCACCAAAGCAACCTAACAATGACATTTTTAATGACAACACCAGATGATCAACTGTGTAATCCAGGAATAAATTAAAAAATTTAGCTAGGCATGGTAGCATGTGCATAGTCTTAGTTACTCAGGAGACTAATGCAGGAAGACTGCTTGAGCCCTGCAGTGAGCTATGATCATACCACTGTACTTCCAGTCTGAGTGACAGAGCAAGACCCTACCTATAAAATATAATAATAATAAAATAAATAAATAAAAATTTTACAACAAAGGAAATAAATTTGAATTTTACTTGGAAAAATGAAAATAATTTTGTATATTTAATGCAATGTAGATTATAACTAAAATCATATGTCAATTTTCACAACAAATAATGTAGTAATTAGTGCACAGGTGCAATTCTAACCTAACTTAAATAGGGGAAAATGCATAACATTCTGATAGTTACATAACAACCAAATATAACTTTTGTTACATTTTATGAAATTTTGGAAAAAGTAGGGTAACTTTTGCATATTTTTTATATTAAAAGCATGAAAAGGGCCGGACTCAGTGGTTCAGCCTGTAATCTCAGCACTTTGGGAGACTGAGCCAAGTGAATTATCTGAGCCCACAGGTTCAACATCAGCCCAGGCAACTTGGCGAGACCTCGTCTCTACAATAAATCAAAAATTAGTTGAGGCGTGGTAGTATGTGCCTATAGTTCCAGTTACTTGAAAGGCTGAGGCAGAAGAATTGCCAGGGCCCAGCAGGTCGACACTGGGGTGGCCATGAATGTACCACTGCACTCCAGTCTGGGCAATGGCGTGAGACTCTAACTCAAAAAAAAAGTATGAACAGGGCCAAAACTTCAACTTTTCCCAAGAGCCTCTCTAAATCCTTTGCTATTCACATAATTCTCTGTTCATATCTACGGTGTCATGATTCTCCAGGGTTTTTTGCAGATTCTAGATTGTCAGTGCCTTGCTTGGGTTTCTGGTACTTCACTAGCAATGCATTTGCATTGTACTTGCATTTTATTGTAATAGAAGCACTCAGAATAAGGCAAAGACTGACATCAACAGGCCATCTGATGAGGGACTAATTGTATAAGGGTCATTCACTAGTTGACTATTTTTATTCTGTGACAATTCTTATTTCCTTACCCAACCTAGTACCTGCAGTATGCCTATACTAACTGCTAACACATCCTGAGTGTGCCTGGCATTGTTCTGAGTAATTTTAATGTATTAACTCATGTATTCCTCTAACAATCCTATGATATAGGTGCTAGTATCACTGCATCATAAAGATAAAGAAGCACACAGGGTGGTTAAGAAACTTGACCAGCTGGGCTCGGTGGCTCAGCCTGTATTCCCGCGCCTTTGGGAGGCTGAGGTGAGTG
>NW_007259946.1:200812-202246 GCF_000164805.1 Carlito syrichta | reverse complement strand
AATTCCAGTTCTTTCAAGGCATCTTTCTTTAGTGGCAAATTTTCTAATTCAACAGCACCTAAAAATAAAAACATCATGAAATATCCATGCAACAAATACAGCAGGCGCCGACTGTGTGTAAAGCATTGAAAGATGAAGGGCAAGTTTTACCTAGAACAGGGCTGGGAGATGTCACAGTCATACCTCCACCAATCCACGTGCTTTAGCTGACTAACTTCCTGATCAGCTACTCTAACATGTAAATGACAGCCAAAGCTAAACAGCTGATGAAACTTCAGGCAAGAATTCACTTTTTCTATAACAGATTAGAGAGTAAGTACTTTAGGCTTTATATGATGTCTGTTACAAAGTCTCCTTTTATTAACTTTTTTAGTTCTCTAGAAATGTAAAAGACGTTCTTAGGTTGCAGGCCCAATATGGCCAGCCGGTCTGTTTGCAGACCCCCAGCTTAAGCTAACATTTACCAGAGGAGCATGAACATCTGACTCAGGCAGGAGGACATGTAGGCTCCTGGGCTCCACCCTCGACCTATTAAATCACGATCTCTGGGACTAGAACACCGAAATCTTAATTTTTAACAGGTCCTTCCACCCTCACCCCACTCCCAAAATGAGTAAAGTACATACAGAGGTCAAAAGTCTGTGGTTCATAAAATAAATCTAGTCTCCGAAAGGAATTCTACCCTCTCTTCTGGAGAGACCAACCCTGCATTCTCCTCAGCACCTCCACTTGTAGGTGGAATAACCAGTCAGAAAACAAAGAGATGAACAGGACTGCCACTAGAGAATGGGCAGCTAGCCTCTCCCTCTGGTGGCTTGCAGGCCCTTCGTCCTTACACACACACACACACACACACACAGCCCTGCTTGGTAGGAGACACACACACACATACACACACACACACACACACACACACACACACAGCCCTGCTTGGTAGGAGGCACTGCGCTGGCCACAGGGAACCGAAAAGAGAAGGCAGGATTCCCAGCCTTAAAAGGCACTCATTGTTTTACAAAATTGGTTGTGTAACACAAGGCGATTTTTGAGCCTCTTAAAGCTGTCTGAAGTATACATTTTCAAGAATAGGGAGTACAGACAACAGCCATTAACAGCCTCAGCAAACCAAACGCTGAGGATGCAGCACAGCCATGCCACCAGACAGGTTTCCTACCCCGACCCACTCAAATATGCACCCACAACAGGCCCTGCTGGGAAAGGTCCCTCCAAGGAGTCAGGTAGTGAAGTACCCAAAGTAGTGAGTACTTTATAAATGATAGCATTGTTCATTTTTTTCCAGGCAGACAACTTATAGGCTTCTACTCACTAAAACTGGGGTGAATTTAGAGACTAGTCATTTATTAGTAATCTCTAATGGCTGCAGAATTCTCTTCCCTCTGCTCTAGGTTATCCAAACTTCAGGGCCAACCTGAAGTT
>NW_007259946.1:195026-200792 GCF_000164805.1 Carlito syrichta | reverse complement strand
GGTGGCCGGGAGCAGCCACTGCACTCCAGTCTGGGTGACAGAGTGAGACTCCAACTCAAAAAAAAAAAAAAGACTGAACTAGCCGGGTGCAGTGGCTCACGCCTATAGTTCCAGCACTTTGGGAGGCAGAGGCGAGAGGACTGCCTGAGCCCAGGGGTTCAAGACCAGCCTGGGCAACTTGGCAAGACCTCATCTCCACAATAAACCAAACAGCCAGGCATGGTGTCACGTGCCTGTAGTTACAGCTATTTGGAAGGTTGAGGTGGAAGGATCATCTGAGCCAAGCAGGCAGAGGCTGCGATGGCCGTGAGCGTGCCACTGCACTCCAGCCTGGGTGACAGAGTGAGACTCTGACCCCCCCCCATAAAAAAAAAGACTGAACTAAACTCTAACACCTCCTATTGCCTCCTCTTCCAGCCAAACAGATACAAACTCCAGGGCCCTCAGTTTTCATATCCTAATGAGCAACATAAGTCTCAACATTTCTTCCCTCTCTTTTAGTTCCACGTACCAGCTTTGACTTCAAATGGCAATTCCAGTTCTTTCAAGGCATCTTTCTTTAGTGGCAAATTTTCTAATTCAACAGCACCTAAAAATAAAAACATCATGAAATATCCATGCAACAAATACAGCAGGCGCCGACTGTGTGTAAAGCATTGAAAGATGAAGGGCAAGTTTTACCTAGAACAGGGCTGGGAGATGTCACAGTCATACCTCCACCAATCCACGTGCTTTAGCTGACTAACTTCCTGATCAGCTACTCTAACATGTAAATGACAGCCAAAGCTAAACAGCTGATGAAACTTCAGGCAAGAATTCACTTTTTCTATAACAGATTAGAGAGTAAGTACTTTAGGCTTTATATGATGTCTGTTACAAAGTCTCCTTTTATTAACTTTTTTAGTTCTCTAGAAATGTAAAAGACGTTCTTAGGTTGCAGGCCCAATATGGCCAGCCGGTCTGTTTGCAGACCCCCAGCTTAAGCTAACATTTACCAGAGGAGCATGAACATCTGACTCAGGCAGGAGGACATGTAGGCTCCTGGGCTCCACCCTCGACCTATTAAATCACGATCTCTGGGACTAGAACACCGAAATCTTAATTTTTAACAGGTCCTTCCACCCTCACCCCACTCCCAAAATGAGTAAAGTACATACAGAGGTCAAAAGTCTGTGGTTCATAAAATAAATCTAGTCTCCGAAAGGAATTCTACCCTCTCTTCTGGAGAGACCAACCCTGCATTCTCCTCAGCACCTCCACTTGTAGGTGGAATAACCAGTCAGAAAACAAAGAGATGAACAGGACTGCCACTAGAGAATGGGCAGCTAGCCTCTCCCTCTGGTGGCTTGCAGGCCCTTCGTCCTTACACACACACACACACACACACACAGCCCTGCTTGGTAGGAGACACACACACACATACACACACACACACACACACACACACACACACAGCCCTGCTTGGTAGGAGGCACTGCGCTGGCCACAGGGCTTGGTAGGAGACACACACACACACACACACACACACACACACACACACACACACACACACAGCCCTGCTTGGTAGGAGGCACTGCGCTGGCCACAGGGCTTGGTAGGAGCACACACACACACACACACACACACACACACACACAGCCCTGCTTGGTAGGAGGCACTGCGCTGGCCACAGGGAACCGAAAAGAGAAGGCAGGATTCCCAGCCTTAAAAGGCACTCATTGTTTTACAAAATTGGTTGTGTAACACAAGGCGATTTTTGAGCCTCTTAAAGCTGTCTGAAGTATACATTTTCAAGAATAGGGAGTACAGACAACAGCCATTAACAGCCTCAGCAAACCAAACGCTGAGGATGCAGCACAGCCATGCCACCAGACAGGTTTCCTACCCCGACCCACTCAAATATGCACCCACAACAGGCCCTGCTGGGAAAGGTC
This sequence comes from Carlito syrichta, assembly GCF_000164805.1. Classification (NCBI taxonomy): domain Eukaryota; kingdom Metazoa; phylum Chordata; class Mammalia; order Primates; family Tarsiidae; genus Carlito; species Carlito syrichta. The sequence continues at coordinate 198,858 of NW_007259946.1, read as the reverse complement.
CCTCCAAGGAGTCAGGTAGTGAAGTACCCAAAGTAGTGAGTACTTTATAAATGATAGCATTGTTCATTTTTTTCCAGGCAGACAACTTATAGGCTTCTACTCACTAAAACTGGGGTGAATTTAGAGACTAGTCATTTATTAGTAATCTCTAATGGCTGCAGAATTCTCTTCCCTCTGCTCTAGGTTATCCAAACTTCAGGGCCAACCTGAAGTTTAGAACTTAAAAAAGGAGGGAGAAGTGAAGTCTGGGGTGACAAAAATACAGATATGCCCCAGACTGAAGTTCAGACTCCTTGACAAGGCACTGGCAGTCTCCACCTTCTAGCCCCAAACTATTCCAAATATGCCCTGCAAGCTTTCAGCCTCTGTACACAGGCTCCATTCTACCCAGAGCGTGCTGACTCCGCCACCACACCACGTACTGAAATCCTGTTAAGGCCCACTCAAGAGCCACCTCCACACCAGCTCTCCCAGAGTCCTAATATTACTGCATTGGACTACTGTGTAATTTGTCTCCCAACAGGTTAACAGCTCTGAGGCAGGACTGTAGAGGTGGAGGTGAAATCACAGTGACAAGAAGCTCTGCAGCGATCATTAAGCAAGGTATTACCGTGTGCCAAGCACTTCCCATGCACCATCTCAATGAATCCTCACAACAATAAAAGGAAACATTATTTGTTTCTCGATTTTTGAACTGGAAAAATAATGATTAGAGGACCAGCATCTCGCTTACAAACCATAGCGCTGGCAAGTGGTAGTGCTAGCGTTCATGCCAGATCTGTCTAATCTCAGACTGCAAGAGAGTGAATGAAAAGGCATCAGTCACTGTCCAGTCAGACAGTGTGTACGACCTTCCACTGCCTCCCCTTTTTGTATCACGGCATAACACAATGCCTTACCCAAAGCGAGGGCTCAATACATGTCTGGTGAATGGCTAAATAAGTGAAATCTTAACACAAGTGCTATCTGTGTCCTTCAACTACTCATGTTACTTTGCATTTTTATTACTTGAGCAGGGTGCACAATTTATCCTTGAAGTCCAACCCATCAGCCAATCACATGTTGACATCCATGAGGATGGATGATGATGATCACGAACACGGACTGAGAGCCCATTATATGCCAAGAACTGCTCTAAGCTCTTTGACCAACATACATTTGTTTAGTCCTCAGAATCTTATGAAATAGCTAATATTTTCTCCAATTTACAGAAAGGGAGACTGAAGCATGAAGAAGTTGAGGAATTTGCCCAAATTACTGAAAAACTGAAGGACTGGATTCAATCCCACAGTCTGGCTAAAATGAAAAATCAATACTCTTGACCACTATGTTAGTCTCCTTTGCATCCCCCAAAGCATCTAGAATCATAAATATCTGCAGATGGACTGAAGTAACATTCTCATTCCTATCCAGTACCCTCCATCCCTGAAAACTGCTCAACTGAGTGACCAAGAACAAGCAGTGTCACTCTACAAAGCTCTTCTCTCAGTATACTTGGATGCTCCTAAGAGGTTTCTGGGAAAGCACAGGGTGTGCTTTGGATCCATAAGCATGGGGTGCTACACCAAAACCAATGATAAAAGAAGTATTTTTCTATTTTTTTTTCCTCTTTCTTTCTTTTTTTTTTGGGGGGGGCGGGGGGGGTAAAAGTCTCACTCTGCCGCCCAGGCTGGAGTGCAGAGGCACGATCACAGCCAACGTACCCTTGACCTGCTGACCTCAGTCTTTCAAGTAACTAGAACTTCAGGCATGTGCCACCATGCCAAGCTAATTTTTTGATTTATTGTAGAGACTGAAGGACTGGATTCAATCCCAACCTGTCATTTTGCCCAGGGTGGTTTCAAATCCGTGGACTCAGGTAATCCTCTTGCTTCTGCCTCCCAAAGTGCTGGGATTACAGGCGTGAGCCACCATACCCGGCCAGGAATAATATTTTTAAAAAGGAAATAAGCATAGAAAACAGTTTAAAGCACCAGAAAGATACACACAGTTGCTGTTACAAGATACAATCTGCCTATAACTACTGAGATTACAAATCTGTTACTAGTACAGATGCCATAATACATCAGATAGCATCAATTTATATTTATTCACTTCTTCAGCAAACACACTCAGAAAGAACCAACTCCACCTCTTTAATCAGCAAGGCAGTGAGTGGTCTGCAGTTCTCTTCCCAGGCCCTGTTTCCTGGACCTCACAAATTCAGCTTCCCAGTATGTCTGAGAACTTCAGTAAGAGACCAAAGAGGTGAACATGACACTGCAATTGCACTTTGAACGCACCCTCCTCACTGAGAGACTGGTCACTTTCACTTTCCACTTAGCAGCTCCCTTCTAAGGACAGAAAAACAAGAAAAGAAATGACAGGGAGTTGGGAGGGGTGACCCTGAGAGCTCCCGCCAGCCTGTCATGGCCAAATCCTTTGGCTAGTCTAGATGTGTCAGAAAAACTCAGAAAGCAACACATTATAAAGAACAGGGAACCACTGGTCCCCTATTCTCCAGACTATGCAGCAACTGTATCACTGCCCTCTACCAACCTGCCCCAGCCTACTAGCCAAAACTCACATCCAGGAAGGATGTGAATTTCACTCTCTTTGAGTTCCCCTGTCCATTTCCTATGATTTTACACACTTGCAAACTGATTTTATCTTCTTTCTCTACATACGTTAAAGGGTTCCATTCTGAGTTGAGGAAAGAGAATTTCAATTAAAACAAGAAAAGGGAGAAAATGTGGTTTTCTAATTCCCATATCGAATCAAATACTGCATTTACCAAGTATAGGCCTGTAAAAGCTAAAATGTCTCAAACTTCAGAGATGTTACTATTAAGCAGGAAATTTTGCTGAAAACCTCACAGTAATATATTTCAAGACCTCTGCTGAGTGTCCATTACATGCCAGCAGGCCAGGTGCTTTAAATGTTATTCCATTTGATCATTACAGCAACCCTGTGGAGGCATATTACCTCTTTTTCTAAAGAAAATGAGACACAGAGCCAAGCATGGTGGTTCATGCCTGTAATCCCAACACTTTGGAAGGTGAAGGAGAGAGGACTGCCTGAGCTCAGGAGTTCAAGACCAGCCTTGGCAACCTGATAAGACCTTGTCTCTATAATAAATCAAAAAATTAGCTGGGTGTGGTGGTACACACCTATAGTCCCAGCTACTTGGAAGGCTGAGGTGGAAGGATCACTTAAGCCCAGCAGGTTGAGGCTGAGGTAGCCATGAGCATGCCACTGCACTCCAGCCTGGGTGAAAGAGACTCCAACTCAAACAAAAAAAAAAGGCCAGGAGAGGTGGCTCATGCCTATAATTCCAGCACTTTGGGAGGCTGAGGTGAGAGGACTGCCTGAGCCCACAGGTTCCAGACCTGCCTGGGTGACTTGGCGAAACCGCATGTCTACAATAAAATCAAAAAATTAACTGGGTGGTGGCATGTGCCTGTAGTTCCAGCTACTTGGAAGGTTGAGGCTGAAGGATCACCTGAGCCCAGCAGGTTGAGGCTGTGGTGGCTGTGCACTCCACTGGAGCCACTGCACTCCAATCTGGGTAACAGAGTAAGACTCTGACTCAAAAAAAAAAAAAAGAGAGAGAGAGAGACTCAGAATTTCAATATTAGCTATTGTTCACAAAGCTAGTAAGTGACAAAACAGGATTTGAAGCTAATGTCAATGCCACTATCACCACATCGTGGCTGCCTTCATAAATCTAAAAAATGAGCTGGAGTAAAGCACAGTAAACAGTGATATAATTTGTTTTTTTGTTTTTTGTTTTGTTTTTTGTTTTCTGAGTTGGAGTCTCACTCTGTCGCCCAGACTGGAGTGCAGTGGCCGC
>NW_007259946.1:191207-195006 GCF_000164805.1 Carlito syrichta | reverse complement strand
GCAGGCTCCGGCGATCCTTCAGCTCAGCCTTCCAAGTAGCCAGAATTACAGGCGCACGCTACCACACCCGGCTAATTTTTTGATTTATTGTAGAGATGAGGTCTCGCCCGCCCAGGCGGGTCTTGAACCCGCGGGCTCAGGCAATCCACTCACCTCAGCCTCCCAAAGGCGCGGGATTACAGGCTGAGCCACCGAGCCCGGCTATAATTTGTTTTTTATTTGTTTGTTGTTTTTTTTTGACTCAGAGTCTCACTCTGTAGCCCAGGCTGGAGCGCAATGGCACACTCATGGTCACCACAGCCTCGACCTGCTGGGCTCAGGCAATCCTTCCACCTCAGCCTTCCAAGTACTTGGAACTACAGGAGCACGCTACCACGCCTGGCTAATTTTTTGGTTTATTGTAGAGATGAGGTTTTGCCAAGTTGCCCAGGCTGGTCTTGAACCAGAGGGCTCAGGCAATCCTCTCAACTTGGCCTCACAACCTGCTGATATTATAAGCGTGAGCCACCGCACCTGACCTGCTTTTGGTATTTAATAGTTCCCTAAAATCTACAACAATATAGCTACATATTTAAGTTATCCTGTAATCACCATCAGGGACCTATGAGAGTACTTTTTTTTAACACATACTTAGTACAAAGTCATTTGGGCATTAGGTTTTATGACTCTCAATACCATAAACTATATAAAGAAAAATGCCGGCCAGGCGCAGTGGCTCATGCCTATAATTCCAACACTTTGGGAGGCCAAGGTGAGGGGACTGCATGAGCCCAGGGGTTCAAGCCCAGCCCGGGCAACTTGGTGAAACCTCATCTCTACAATAAATCAAGAAAAATTAGCTGGGCATGGTGGCGCACACCTGTAGTTCCAACTACTTGGAAGGTTGAAGCAGAAGGATCACCAGAGCCCACCAGGTGGAGGCTGTGGTGGCCATGAGTGTGCCACTGCACTCCAGCCTGGACATCAGAGTGAGACTCCAACTCAAATAAAGAAATAAATAAATAGAAATGCCAATATGCAAAGCCATACCTTATCAAAGAGAAATACACATACTCACCTTTGAGAAGTGCAACCGAGAGCTGGTCGGTGTTCAGGTTATTGACATATTTCCCCAAATAGGTATTGAGAACCCAGGCTACAAGACCTTCCAACATGACTATATCCTCAGGAAAAGGTGTTTAAAAATCATGGATCATTCTTTATTTCTCTCATGGTCACAGAAGAATCTATTAGAGAAAAAGAAATAGAAATCAACAGAAAAACTGGATGATTTTCTAAGCTTATTTCCTACTCTGCCTGCCTGAATGTGGACAAATGCAGAGCACAGATGTTTCAAAAGATGAGGTAGGAAGCACTGTAATATGTTCCCACAAGTAACTGGAGGACCAAATCAATACATCTACATTTTGATGCAGCTGCAAGGAATACTAACTCATAAATTTACTAAGTTATAATCCTAAACTGTGTATATTTTCCATGTAACTGCTCATTGTTTGCTTATCGTGATTTACCCTGGGACTAGATTGCCCTCAGCAGAGGTTCGCATATGGGCATGATGCAGCAGTGTCTGGAGACACTGTTGATTATCATGACTTAGGGACTGCTACTGACATATGTGAGTAGAGCCCATGGCTCTAAACACTCTACAAGGTACAGCACAGCCCCCATAGAAAAGAATTATTCAACCCAAATGTCAACAGAACCAGCTAGATTAAGGCAAAAATGCCCTAAAAGATTGTATGAATCAAATTCACATTCTTCAACAATCCTCATTAAAGCTGCCCTAATTAAATTTTGCAAATTTATTCATGAGGATCATTCATAAATAATATAAATGGGAGGGAGAAGGCAGTGGTTCATAACTCTTCTTTAATGTCCTGGAACCGCATTATATCCTGATACAATGAACAATATTAGTCAATTACAAACTCCAGAAATCCTCTGGTTCCAGCTATAGTATTTAGACTCAGTTCCTACTGCTGCCTGTTATAACTGGTGATTGTCACTGTTACCAAAAATTATATTAATTTTAGTAATACAAAAAGTCAACACAAGGAAAACTGAGACACAAAGTTTAAATGGGTTTTCAGATCATTCAGCTAGAAGATCCCAATGAGAACTGTAAGTCCCAAATCTTACACTGATCCACCCACACTGGTCATTAGCCACCACGCCAGCCACTCCAGATTTGCTATGGCAGGCATCCCACTGAGAACCAGCCTACTTTCAGGATCCTTTCCAAGTCCTTTGCCCTACCTCTGGTGATTCATTTTAGTGCCAGAAGATACACTTATCCCAACCGAAAGGCTGCCACCAAACAGAAACACAGGTCCCCCATAATAGTTAACTCAATCTCCCAGAAAGACTGACTTTTGTTTACCAACAAAATCTTGGACTTCCAGACAAGATTAACCTTATTTGTCAACAATGATAGTAAATAGAAGAAATTAGAATGTGGTAAAATACTTGCCTAATTTCCTTCCAAAGATTTTTTTTTTTTTTTTTTTGAGTTGGAGTCTCACTCTGTCGCCCAGACTGGAGTGCAGTGGCCGCTCCTGGCCACCGCAGCCTCCACCTGATGGGTTCCGGCGATCCTTCCGCCTCAGCTTTCCAAGTAGCCGGAATTACAGGCATGGGCTACCACGCCCGGCTGATTTTTTTGATTTATTGTAGAGATGAGGTCTCGCCACCCAGGCGGGTCTCGAACCCGCGGGCACAGGCAATCCACTCACCTCAGCCTCCCAAAGGCGCGGGATTACAGGCTGAGCCACCGAGCCCGGCTCCAAAGATATTTTTTAAGATATTTTTTAGGTAAAACTAGAACTCCGCCAGGGATTATTGGGTACATTGTTTAAAGAAGAGGTCACAAGAAGGCATTTTTAAAAATAACAAATACATAACCGTCTAAGTAAAAGAAATATGTCTGTATTGTAATTTTAAACAAGTAAATCTGCGAAAACAAAATGTGAAATTAACTAGTCTTTTTTATGTGGACTCCAAACACACTTAGGCAAGAAGCCAAATTGGAGTACTCTTTATGATTGAAGTTATTGCCACTAATTTGGGCCCTAAATGCCAACTTTCTGAGTGCCAACTACAAATGCTCTCCAAGTAAAAGAAAGCAACTGCCAGTTTGTAAACACGTTCAGGCCCTACCCTACTTATCCTGAGGGTGAAAGAATGCAAAGCACAGATTTAAAAAGCCTGAGAGCTCTGCACAGTAAGACGCCCTGGTCAGTACATTGAGGGCCAGACCAGAAGGCATTCATTAGTTCTGCTAAGCACCTAGACCGAGCCTGAGGCCACTTCAAGGATTCCCTAAAGGAATTCAGTGTCAGGAGGGGCCGCCAGACTGGCCAGAACCCCAGAGTGTTTACACTCTGGTCCATCAGGGCTTCCAGGCAGTTAGTTGCCTGGCACTAACCCCCAGCCGGCCTCCCCTACGCGGCGGGCCAGGTGACACCGGGGATCACGGCAGCTCAGCCCACGGGCTGGCAGACGGCCGGGCATGACCTTGAGCCAGGCCCCTCCCCAGAGGGGCAGCCAGGCCCGGGAACAGGAAGAACTGGCACCGGACCCGGGCTTCCCTCCCCGAGGCGGCCGGGCTGAGCGCTGTCGGCGCCAGGGCGCTCCAAGACAGGGAGGGCGGGGGCGGGTGTCAGGCGGGTGGCCCCACCGGAACCCGGCTGCCCAGAAGCCGAGGCTCCCACCGCCCACTCGCAGCTCTCTACGGCCCCCCAGGGGACGCAGACCCCGCCACCCAGATGGAGCCTGGGGGGAACGGCGGCGGGGGGCCACG
>NW_007259946.1:189914-190617 GCF_000164805.1 Carlito syrichta | reverse complement strand
CCGGCGGCGCTCGGGCCGCCCAGGCCCGACCAGTCGAGCGGGCGACGCGCCGGCGCCTAGCCAGCAGAGCGCCGAGTCATCGAGGAGGCGCCCCCTGGCGGCGGCCGCCGCTCCTGCAGGGCTTCGAGCCCCCGCAGGGTTCGCGAGTGCAGAGGCCTGTGCTATAGGCAGGGAAACTGAGTCCCGGGGCAGGGCAGGACCACAGGTGGCTCTAACTCAGACAGTATGAAAAACCAGGATTCGGTCGGGTGAGGTGGCTCACCCTGCAATCCCAGCACTTTGGGAGGCCGAGGCGAGAGGATTGCCTGAGCCTGGGAGTTCGAGGCCACCCTGGGCAACTTGGTGAAACCTCGTCTCTACAATAAATCACAAAAACTAGCCGGGCGTGGTGGCGTGCGTGTGCAGTTCCAGCTACTTGGAAGAGTGAGGCAGAAGGATCTCCTAAGCCCAGCAAGTCGAGGCTGCGGTGACCGTCAGCGTGCCACTGCACTCCAGCCTGGGCGACAAAGAATGAGACTCCAACTCAAAAAGAAAAAAGAGTCGGACTCGGTGGCTCAGCCTGTAATCCCGCGCCTTGGGAGGCTGAGGTGAGTGGATTGCCTGAGCCCGCGGGTTCGAGACCCGCCTGGGCAACTTGGCGAGACCTCATCTCTACAATAAATCAAAAAATCAGCCGGGCGTGGTAGCGCATGCCTGTAATTCC
>NW_007259946.1:187406-189811 GCF_000164805.1 Carlito syrichta | reverse complement strand
GGGAGCGGCCCTGCACTCCAGTCTGGGCGACCGAGTGAGACTCCAACTCAAAAAAAAATGAAAAGAAAGCCCAAGATTCTTCCTCCTACAACGCCCTGCCTTCCGTCCACGGGGAAGGTGCAGGTGACCCTCCACCTGTCCCCCCCACCCACCCCATTCCCTTCACTTAGCAGCCTCAGGGGTCTGTTAATTCAGACCCTTAAAACGGCTTTTCTCGCCATACTTCAGCTAAAACCCACCTCCTTGCAGAGCTGACCCCAAGGTCCTGCTGGATTTGGTCCCTTCCTATTTCAGCCTTTCTTTTGCCCAGCCCACTCTGCACAGCATTCTTTAGTGTCTGCTGGGGAAGCTTTGCATCGCCATTCTCTCTACTTGAGATGCTGTCCAACCGAAATGCAGCGCAAACCACACGCGCGAGCCAGGTGGGCGATTCTACATTTACTAGCTGGTACATTTTTAAAAGGAACTTAATTTTAATAAATTGCATTTAATAATAAAAATAAACTTTCTGTATTTATTATTTATTTTATTATATGTTAAAAATATTATCGCCTCAAAACACGTAGCCAACAGCAAAAAATTACTAATGAGCTATGTTAGGGTTTTTTAATAGTACTTTTTTGATGGGAACGGGGAGACACCTCTTAACAAGGGTGCCCGAACGAAGCATATTTGTATACCTAACCCTTAACTGTACCCCACAATATCATAATTAAAAATATTGATTAAAAAATAAAATAAAATAAAAATAAAAATTTTAAAAATAGTAATTTTTTGAAATTCAAGTGTATTTTACACATAGGGCACATCTCAATACAAGTGGTCACATTTCTTTTTCTTTTTTTCTTTTTTTTTTTTTTTGATTCAGAGTCTCACTCTTGTCACCCAGGCTGTAGTGCAGTGGCATGCTTGTGGCCACCACAACCTTAACCTGGCAATCCTTCTGCCTTGGCCTTCCAAGTAGCTGGAATTACAGGCATGTGCCACCACGCCTGGCTAATTTTTTTAATTTATTGTAGAGACAAGGTCTCACCAAGTTGCCCAGGCTGGCCTCGAAACCCTGGGCTCAGACAATCCTCTCACCTCGACCTCCCAAGGCACTGGGATTACAGAGGTGAGCCACCGCTCCCAAAGTGGCCACATTTCAAGTGCTCAAGAGCCTCATGTGGCCAATGGCTACAGAGTAGCTCTAGATATTCATAGAGCTGACTCCTGGCTTCAAGTGTTCCACCTCAGAGAGGCTTTTTCTCTATCTCAAGGTCCATTGTCCACAATCCTATCGTGTTCATAGAGCATAATACTACCTGAGATTATCTTTTTTTGTTGCTGTTTCTCTTTCCCCACCCTGAAAGTACCATGAAAGCAGAGATTTTATCCTTTTCACAAATGTTTCTTAAACACCTAGACATTGCCTAACACAGAAAAGACTTCATAAATGTGTTGTGAATGAATGAATAAGCAAATGAACGCTTCAGTCTTGACATGATCACAAGAAAGGCAAGAGGGACATTATAAGGCTCGTATAAAGTCAGAAGATGCAGGAAGCTGGATGGCAAGGCCGCAATCATCTATTTACCATAATAATTACCAACCTTCTTAATGCTAAGCTAATGAGAGTGTCTATGGGCTGACTCACTCCTAAGCAAGCCCTGGGTGGCTGTGAGGTGGGAATTAACCTCTCAGAACCTCTGTACTGAGGGGCCAGGTACGGTGGTGCACACCTGTACTCCCAGCACTTTGGAAGGCCGAGGTGGGAGGATCGCTTAGCCCAGCAGGTCAAGACCAGCCTGGGCAACATAATGGAACCCTTTCTTTACCAAAAAAAGAAAAAAAGTTTAAAAAGCAGCTGAGGCAAAGCATGGAGGTTCACGCCTCTAATCCCAGCACCTTGGGAGGCAGAGGAGAGAATTGTCTGAGTCCAGGGTTCGGGACCTGCCTGGGCAACCTGGCAAGACCTTGTCTGTACAATAAATCAAAAAATTAGCTGGATATGGTGGCACAGGCCTGTAATTCCAGCTACTTGGAAGACTGAGGCGGAAGGATCACTCCAGCCCAGCAGATTGAGGCTGCGATGGCTGTAATCCTACCACTGCACTCCAGCCTGGTCACAGAGTGAGACTCCGACTCAAAGGGGCAAAAAAACACTGGGTGTGGTGACACATACCCATAATCCTAGCTACTCAGGAGACTGAGACAGGAGGATCACTTGAACTCTGGAGGTCAAGGTTGTAAGGAACAATGATCATGACACTGCACTTCAGAGGGAGACCTTGTCTCAAAAAAAAAAAAAAAAATGTATGCAGGGTTGCCACAGGAAATGAGATTTAGGAGTAAAACTTCAGCCAGGCTCAGTGACTCAGCCTGTAATCCTGCACTTTGGGAGGCTGAGGTGAGTGGATTGCCTG
>NW_007259946.1:179184-187207 GCF_000164805.1 Carlito syrichta | reverse complement strand
AAACCACTGCACTCCAGTCTGGGCGACAAAGTGAGACTCCAACTCAAAAAAAAAAAAAAAAAAAAAAAAAAGGAGTAAAACCTCGAACTACACAGACAGAAGCAGAAGGAAGGCAGCCCTTCAGAGCTGAAACCTCAAAGTCTGACTCATCCAGCACAAACACCTGATTGTGCCTGGGTAGCTTGCTAAAAATGCAGATGCCGGGTCACCATTTGTTCAACCAGTATTACTGACAGTCTTTGTGCCTTCAGTTGCCTAGAAATGTATGAATATCCATTTACAATACAGCAACCGCACTCCTATTGCCCAAGGGAAGTGAAAACATAGGCCCACTGGGCACTGTGGCTCACACCTATAATCCCAGCATGTTGGGACGTCAAGGTGGGAGAATTGCTTGAGCCCAGGAGTTTGAGACTAAACACAGTGAGTCCTTGTCTCTACAAAGAATTTAAAAATGAGCTGGGCGTGGGGGTGGAGGTCTGTAGTCCCAGCTACTTGGGAGAACAAGGAGGAGGACTGCCTGAGTCCAGAAGGTCAAGGTTGCGGTGAGCCATGATCATGCCACTGCACTCCAGCCTGAGCAACAGAATGAGAACCTCAACTCAAAATAAAGAAATGAATCATAAAATAAAAGATATGACCCTACCAAGATTCATACATGAACGCTCATAGCAGCTTTACTCACAAACACCAAAACCAGAAAATAATCAAATGTCCATCAACAGGAGAGTAGATAAACAAAGTGCAGTATGCCCGTACAATAGGACGCAATGTACCGATGAAAGGGAGCAAACCATTGACACAGATGCTATCTGGGAAGAACCACAGAAGTATTAGCTATGTGAAAAAAAGTCACAAAAGACCACACAATTCAATGATTCCCACTCTTATAAAATCCCAGAAAAGACACAACAATAATGATAATGAGCGAGTAAGAGGTGACCAAGGGACAGAGATAGAAGGGGAGGATTAACTAAGAAGGAGCAAGAGGGAATTTTGGGGGGTGATGGAACCGCTGTATACATTTTGTTGTCGTGGTCACAAGGCTGTATACAGTTGTCAACATCTATTGAAGTACGCACTTAAAACTGGTAAATTGCATATTATGTAAATTATTCCTCAAAAAAGCTGACGTTTCAAATTGTGTTTAGGGATGGGATCTGGCTCTGTCGTCCAGGTTGTAGCACAGTTCTTTGCAGCCTCGAACTCCTAAGCTCAAGCCATCCTTCTGCCTCAGCCTCCTGAGGAGATGGGTTTACAGGTGCATGCCACCACACCTGACTACGTTTTTCTTTTCTTTTTTTTTCTTTTTCTTTTTTTTTTTTTTTAGAGATGGGGTCTGTCTATGTTGTCCAGGCTGATCTTGAACTTTTGGCCTCAAACAATCCTCCTGTCTCAGCCTCCCCAAGTGCTGGGAATGCAGGTGTGAGCCACTGTACCCAGTCAAGATCTTTTTTTTAATTGACAAATAATAATTGTATATATTTATGGGGTACAATGTGATGGCTTGATATATGTTTACAATGTGGAATTATTTAAATCAGTCTAATTAACAAATCAATCTATCACTCACATGCTTATTCTTTTGTGATGAAAACATTTAAACTCTATTCTTTTAGCAATTCTGAAATATAAATGCACTATCATTTATTGTAGTCATCATTCTGCACAATAGATTGCCCTAGCTTATTCCTCTTGTCCAGCTGAAACTTGTCTGACAACCCCAGTTTCCTGGCACCAGAGTTTCCAGACCCCTGGAATCCCCAGAGCGATAAGAGCATCGTTTTCTATGTTCATGACCGAAAGCCTCTGGGTAGCTTCAGAACAGGGGCTGGTTGCAGGGGAATCAACCATGCGATTAGAGAGTTGGAACTCTCTCAACCACATGCATACACACTCCAACCTACTCTGACCTCCAGGGAGGGCTGGAATCGAGTTCGATCACCACTGGCCAATGATGTAATCAATCATGCCCAGGCAATGAACCCTCCATAAAAACCTGAAAGGCTCAGAGAGGCCCTCAATGTGCTGGGAAGATGGCTCCCAGGAGAGAGGATGGAGGCTTCCAAGCCCCCCATACCTTGGCCTAAACCTCCCTTCCATGAATTGTGTCTTTTATAATATAACAGTAAATGCAAGTAAAGTGTTTCCCTGAGTTCTGTGAGCCATGATAGCAAATTATTGAACCTGGGGAGGGGGCCATGGAAACACCAGATTTACGGCTGATCAGTTAGAGGTACAAGTGGCCTGGACTTGTGATTGGCATCTGAAGTAGGGTCCTTAACTTACGGGATCTGATGGTAATTCCGGGAAGATATTTTCAGAGCTTAATTGAATTACAGGATACGCAATTGTTGTTTAGAGAACTGGAGAATCGCTTGGGGTGTGGAAAACCCACAACTTGGAGTCAGAAGTGTTGTGTGAATATTAAAAAAAAAACCAGCCGGGCTCAGTGGCTCAGCCTGTAATCCCGCGCTTTTGGGAGGCTGAGGTGAGTGGATTGCCTGGGCCTGCAGGTTCGAGACCCGCCTGGGCAGCAAGAACTCATCTCTACAATAAATCCAAAAATCAGTCGGGCATGGTAGCGCATGCCTGTAATTCCGGCTACTCAGAAGGCTGAGGCGGAAGGATCACCGAAGCCCAGCAGGTCGAGGCTGCGGTGGCCGGGAGCGGCCACTGCACTCCAGTCTGGGCGACAGAGTGAGTCTCCAACTCAAAAAAAAAAAAAAGAAAGAAAGAAAAGAAAAGACTGGAGATCACACATGAAAATGTACTTCTCTGGAAAAATTGAATATTTGGCCACTGTGGAAACTGCATGCTTCCTTACATACATTCATTCATCCATCCATCATTTGCTGAGCACCTACTATGTGCCTGGCACATGTAGCATTTGGGGGCTACATGACTGAGCAGAATAGCCGAAGCTCTGTCCTGCAGGAGTTTATGTTCTCCCAGGAAGTGAAGATGGTATGCAGCAAATAGAAGAGATATGTAAATTGCACAGTGTTGGGAAAAGTGATAAGTACTGCAAGAGCTCCATGGGAGGAGGGTTCCAGGGATGAGGGGGCTGCAATGTTAATTATGAATTAGTTCAATTAGATTTGAAGGCTTTCTTTTTTTAGTTGGAATCTCACTCTGTCGCCCAGACTGGAGTGCAGTGGCACACTCCCGGCCACCACAGCCTCAACCTGCTGGGATCCAGTGAGCCTTCTGCCTCAGCCTTCCAAGTAGCCGGAACCACAGGCAAGCGCTACCACACCCGGCTAATTTTTTTGATTTATTGCAGAGATGAGGCCTCACCAACTTGCCCGGGTGGGTTTCGAACCCACGAGCTCAGGCAGTCCTCTCGCCTCAGCCTCCCAAAGTGCTGGGATTATAGGCTGAGCCACGAAGCCCGGCCCTGAAGGCTTTTAACCTTGCACAGCAACACCATCCAGTAGCAACAGAATGCAAGCCACATGCATACTTTTATTGGTTTTGTTTTATTTTTGAGTCAGAGTCTCACTCTGTTGCCCAGGCTGGAGTGCAGTGTCATGATCACGGCCACCACAGCCTCGATCTCCTAGGCTCAGGCAATCTTTACACCTCAGCCTCCCCAGACTACAAAGCATGCACAACCACAAGTGGCTAGTTTTGGGGGGGTTTTTTTAATTGTAGAGACAAGGTCTTGCCAAGTTGCCCACACTTGTCTTGAATTCCTGAGCTCAAACAAGCCTCTCTCCTCGGCCTCCCAATGTACTGGGATTACAGATGTGAGCCACCACGTTCGTCCTAACTTACAGTTTTCTAGTAGCCAAATAATAGAGTGAAAAGAAACAGGTGAGATGAATGTTAATGTTGTGTTTAAATGAATATATCTAAGATGTGATCATCTCAACACATAAATCAATATTAAAATTACTAAGCCAGGCCCGGTGGCTCAGCCTGTAATCCCGCGCTTTGGGAGGCTGAGGTGAGTGGATTGCCTGAGCCCGCAGGTTCGAGACCTGCCTGGGCAACTTGGCAAGACCTCATCTCTACAATAAATCAAAAAATGAGCCAGGCATGGTAGCGCGCGCCTGTAGTTCCAGCTACTTGGAAGGCTGAGGCGGAAGGATCACCGGAGCCCACCAGGTCGAGGCTGCGGTGGCCAGGAGCGGCCACTGCACTCCAGTCTGGGTGACAGAGTGAGACTCCAACTCAAAAATAAAATAATAAAATAAAATAAATAAAATAAAACTAATGAGATATTGTGTATATAGTCTTTTGTAGTAAGTCTTCCATCTTTGGTATTTTGTACTGAGATGTCTCCACTGGAACTAGCCATGGTTTGAGCACTCAGAAGCCACTTGAAGCCTCTTACATATTTGGAAGCATAGGTCCAGGGTCTCTTCTGAAGGTGCGATAGCCAAGGGAGTGTGGTACTGTCGCCCTGTGAGAAACAAGACAATAGACAAAGAACAGGACACAGCTCAGAGGTCAGCCCCCATGTCTTGCAGGTGGAGATTTTAAACTCCAGAGAGGGACAGCGGTTGCTCAAAGTTCCTACAGCAAAACATGGTGGGCCCCTAGGACACAATCAGCAGTCACTCAGCCCAACCTCCCAGTTTTTGGGGTGCTGCTCTAAGTCGACTTCTGAATATGGAGCTCAAAGCCAGGCAGAGAAGTCTCTGAAAAGAACACTTCCCCTTTAAATCCAGGCTGCATTGACTCTTGTAAAATTCAAATGAGCTGGTTATCAGGAACAGGCTGCCTGCCCCACTCCTTAGATGAGCACCACACCCAGAGCCAGTTCTGCACCTCCTCAGTGTCTTCCTTTTCTGCTCTGCAGAGATGATGGGGCCTTGCCTTTCTCATAGGGCAGTGGCTGAGATGAAATGGAGCAAGTCAGTTTCCCAATGGCTAGACCAGGCAGGGCCAAGGAGTTTCCCGTGCTCCCAGGACCCTCCCATCACATTGAAAACAAAACCCTAGCTGGGCTTGGTGGCTCAGCCTGTAATCCCAGGACTTTGGGAGGCTGAGGTGAGTGGATTGCCTGAGCCCGCGGGCAACTTGGCGAGACCTCATCTCTACAATAAGTCAAAAAAAGTTAGCCGGCCGTGGTAGCGTGCGCCTGTAATTCCAGCTACCTGGAAGGCTGAGGCGGAAGGATCGCCGGAGCCCAGCAGGTCGAGGCTGCGGTGCCCGGGAGTATGCCACTGCACTCCAGTCTGGTTGACAGAGTGAGACTCCAACTCAAAAAAAAAAAAAAGAAAGAAAACAAAACCCAACATCCTCATTCCCTGTCCCACCGCACAGTCCCACGGCTGTCCTACCCTCCCCTCACCAAGGTGTCTGCTCGAAGGCCAGCGCCTCGGAGAAGCCTCCCTCAGCCCACTCTGCCACCCGGCAACCCAAGCCTCTCTGTCCCCTTCTTTTGCCTCATTTTTCTTCTTAGTACCGACTATCTCCTGGCATTCCCTACGGGTGTTTCCTCCCATGGCCCCGCCCAATGTGTCCGTAGACAGGGACCCTGCCCACCCTGTTCTCTGTTTTGCCCCGAGCACCTATACACTAACAAGTCTCGAGCACTTACTACGTGCCAGACAGTTCTAAGCATTTTACAGATAGTAACTCAGGTAATCCCTCACTCTGAGGGAGGTGCTATTTTAAGCCCATTTTACAGATAAGGAGAGTGAGGCACAGAGAAGGCATTCACTTGCCTGAGGTCACACAAACAGGAAGTATGATGCAACCAGGATTCCCGCCTGCACAGGTGGACTCCCAGGACCTACAGCTTTTGGCTTCTGTGTGGGGTCCATCAAAGTGTTCAGTCATGGAGGTAAATGAATGAGAACTAGATGAAGAGGAATCTAAAGGATGCTCCCTCCCACCCAGACTGGTCCTGGCTTAGCCGCGCCCCTTCGCTGACCTGTCTGAGGCAGGAGGGGCTGTCCTGGTCACTGTGGCAGGCAGGGAGCTACTCGTATTTGCTTCAAATTTGCCCCTCACATAGAATTGTCTGGTGCCTCATCTGTCTCCTCAGATGGATGGTGAGCTCTGGGAAGCAGGAAGGCCTGGATACGGTTGCAGTCAGGTCCCTCAGGCTCAGCAGAAGCAGAAGCTTAGTGCCTGTGACAAAAAGGAACCTGAGAATGCAGGCGACAGCTGTCCCTTCTCCCCAGCCCGTGGCAAGGGGATGGAGTCCAGTTTCCACGATAGAAACACTGGTTCAGCTCATTTGTCATACATTAACATCCCAACAAGGTTGGTGCTGTTATTTTTTGTTTTGTTTGAGACAGTGTCTCCCTCTGTCACCCAGGTTGGAGTGCAGCAGCACCACTATGGCTCACTGCAAGCTCAACCTTCAGGGCTCAAGCAATCCTCCCACTTTAGTCTTCCCAGTAGCCGGGACTATAGACACATGCCACCATGTCCAGCTATATACATATACATATATATATATATTTTTTTTTTTAAAGAGATGGGGTCTTGCTATGTTGCTCAGGCTGATCTTGAACTCCTGGGCTCAAGCAATCCTCCCACCTCGGCCTCCCAAAGTCCTGGAATTACAGGTATGAGCCCAGTGATTGGTGCTGTTATTATCCCCATTATATAGATGGGAAAATTGAACCAGAGATTCATGTATTTTTCTTTTTTTGAAATAATTTTATTTTTTTGTAGAGATGGGATCTCACTATGTTGCCCAGGCTGGTCTCAAACTTCTGGGCTCTAGTGACCCACTTTTGCCTCCCAAAGTGCTGAAGTTACAGGCATAAACCACCGTGCAGTTCCCAGGGATTCAAACTTCAGGCAGCCCTGGCCCTCCAGAGTGGATGTTCAGTAAGTGTGCAGTGAATGGTCAAGCTGTCAGTCACAGCCTCCATACAGACAACCGGGGGCACAGGCATGTTGAAAGAAAGGGCCTTTGGAAAGGAGAGGGCAGCACTGGGAGAACCCACAGGATCACATGAAGAAGCATGCCAGGAGAAACACCAGCAAGAAGCCAAAAAAAAATAGAGCCAGCTGCAGTGGCTCATGCCTGTAATTCCTATACTTTGGGAGGCAGAGGCAAGAGGAATGCCTGAGCCCAGGGGTTTGACACCAGCCTGGGCAACTTGGAGAAACCTCGTCTAGACAATAAATCAAAAAATTAGCCGGGTGTGGTGGTGCGCACCCACAGTTCCAGCTACTTGGAAGGCTGGGGTGGAAGGATTGCCTGAGCCAGCAGGTTGAGACTGTGGTGGCCATGAGCATACCACTGCACTCCAGTCTGGGTGACAATGAGACTCTGACTCAAAAAAAAAAAATAAGTAGTTGAGTGTCCTTGCGGAGACCCCAGCTCAGGGCATTGAAACAAGGAAACTGCCAGGAATAGAGGATTCCTCCCAGAAGAAACGCTCCAACATCGAGGCTGCCAGTGGCTGCTGTCCAGCCCATGACCGGTGGGATGGCCCCAATCATGGCTCCAACACGTGTGTTGGAAATGCTGATCCTCTTCAGTGGTGTGTAACAGCAGATATACAGGAAGACGTTGATATACTGATCCTCTTCAGTGGTGTGTAACGGCAGATATACAGGAAGACTCCCGTGAGTGGATTCATGCCCCAGGTTAGGAGGGCCACTCCTGGAACAGCACGACATGTGGCAAAAGACACAGTTAGCAATGGGCTGATCTGTCTACAAACTAGATGTCTGTGCTTTATCCTACTCATATTTGAGTCAAATGGCACCCCAAAAAACAGACTGATGCCGTTGGCAGCACAGGATGCAAGGCCTGTCCCAACAGAAGTAAGCGAGAAACAGGGCCAGTCAAAAGGTCCTGGAGCCAAAGCAAATCCAGCCAAAGTAGTACTTACAACTAGGGCTTCTAAACAGGGTTAGTCTAGGATAAACTACATCAAAGTTTAGCTACAAGATGGGATAATAAGCCGGGCTCGGTGGCTCAGCCTGTAATCCCGCGCTTTAGGAAGCTGAGGTGAGTGGATTGCCTGAGCCCGCGGGTTCGAGACCCGCCTGGGCAACTTGGCGAGACCTCATCTCTACAGTAAATCAAAAAATAGCC